>NW_019942882.1:0-28316 GCF_002910315.2 Salvelinus sp. IW2-2015 | reverse complement strand
CGTAGACAATCGGACCCTTTCTTTCTAAAATGATCTGCCGAAATTGTTGCAGCCCCTATTACTAGCCTGTTCAACCTCTCTTTCGTGTCGTCTGAAATTCCCAAAGATTGGAAAGCAGCTGCGGTCATCCCCCTCTTCAAAGGGGGACACTCTTGACCCAAACTGCTACACCTATATCTATCCTACCCTGCCTTTATAAGGTCTTCGAAAGCCAAGTCAACAAACAGATTACCGACCATTTCGAATCCCACCATACCTTCTCCGTTATGCAATCTGGTTCCTAGCTGGTCATGGTGCACCTCAGCCACGCTCAAGGTCCTAAACGATATCCTAACCGCCATCGATAAGAAACATACTGTGCAGCCGTATTCATAGACCTGGCCAAGGCTTTCGACTCTCTCAATCACCACATCCCATCGGCAGACTCGATAGCCTTGGTTTCTCAAATGATTGCCTCGCCTGGTTCACCAACTACTTCTCTGATAGAGTTCAGTGTGTCAAATCGGAGGGCTGTTGTCCGGGCCTCTGGCAGTCTCTATGGGGTGCCACAGGGTTCAATTCTTGGACCGACTCTCTTCTCTGTATACATCAATGCTGTCGCTCTTGCTGCTGGTGAGTCTCTGATCCACCTCTACGCAGACGACACCATTCTGTATACATCTGGCCCTTCTTTGGACACTGTGTTAACAACCCTCCAGACGAGCTTCAATGCCATACAACTCTCCTTCCGTGGCCTCCAACTTCTCTTAAATACAAGTAAAACTAAATGCATGCTCTTCAACCGATCGCTGCCTGCACCTGCCCGCCAGTCCAACATTTGGATACTGCTTTAAAGCGAATATCTGCAGTTACGATGCTGCAGATATTCGCTTTAAAGCAGTATCCAAATCCATAGGATGTAGTGATCACAATATTTTTATTTATTTATTTATTTTCATACATGTTGATGATTTAATTCCTGTGCTGTTTGTAACATCCTGGTAGGTTGACTGACAACCTGATCCAGGTTGCAGGCACTGTTTACAGTTTGAAGTTTTTTCCTGAGTGGACAGCTTGATGAAAGCGAGTCAATATTTAAATCACCAGAAAATATACTTTTCTGTTGATATCACATACATTATCAAGCATTTCACCCATATTATCCAGATACTGACTGTTAGCACTTGGTGGTATATGGCAGCTTCCTACAGGAATGGGCTTTAGGTGAGGCAGATGAACCTGTAGACATATTACTTCAACATTATTTAACATTAAGATCATCTCTTGGTTCTGAATATAAACAGCAACACTGCCTCTGTTGGCATTTCTGTCTTTTCGGTAGATGTTATAACCATGTATGCTACCACTATATAATCAAAGGTATTATCTACGTAAGTGAGTTTCAAAGATAGTCAGAATATGAATGTAATCTGTTACAAGCAAGTTATTGACTTCATGGACCTTGTTTCTTGGGCTACATATGTTAATATGGGTTATTTTAGCACTTTTCTGGGTTGCTTGATTGTTTTTAATGCTTTACTGGGAAGCTTAGAGGTAGACTTACTCATGTTATTTACATGGGAGCTGATAGTGCAGGGTGAGCTGCATAAAGTGGTCTTCCTACTATTGCACATCGCCTCAGTGCTAACAGTGTAACTCTGGTTTATAGGCTCATGATTACAGCTTACAATAGCTGTAGGATAGATAGATGTATTCGGTGCAATTAGGGTACATAAATTAAATTACTTACATTGTGTTTTCCAATGCCCCTAAGATTATGTGCATTTGATGCAGCATTATGACGACTCATTGTCACAATGGTAGTGTTACGATCAATGAGGACAATTGTGAGGAGTCAGGCGCAGAGAGCAAAGATATGGGGAAAAACCACTCTTTATTGTCCAACCAGAAGGACAACTGTAACGTCAAAACATTGGCGTAAAAATCCGACTTGAATAAAGTACACACTGGAAAATAAATCCAGACTGTGGAAAACCCCAAAATAAACGAACAACCTCATACAAAACAGAAAGACAAGCCCGCACAAACAGAAACGGGCTAAACGAACTTAAATAGCACCACCCTTACAACCAAACAATAAACAGGTGAAATCAATTAGTCAAAACCAAACGAAAACCGGCTGATTTGTAGGGGTCCAGATTTTGCAGCTCTTTCAGAACATCAGCTGACTGGATTTGGGAGAAGGAGAAATGGGGAAGGTTTGGGCGAGTTGCTGTGGGGGGTGCAGTGCTGTTGACCGGGGTTGGGGTAGCCAGGTGGAAAGCATGGCCAGCCGTAGAAAAATGCTTATTGAAATTCTCAATTATAGTGGATTTATCGGTGGTGACAGTGTTTCCTGTCCTCAGTGCAGTGGGCAGCTGGGAGTAGGTTTTCTTATTCTCAATGGACTTTACAGTGTCCCAGAACTTTTTTGAGTTTGTGTTGCAGGAAGCAAATTTCTGCTTGAAAAAGCTAGCCTTGGCTTTTCTAACTGCCTGTGTATATTGGTTTCTAGCTTCCCTGAAAAGTTGCATATCACAATATAATTGTCAAATCTAGGAAATGCGAAGTTTCAAAGGCTGGGCCTAATATAGTGTATAAGAGGTCATACAAGAAGTTTTGTAGTGATTCRTATGTTGATGATGTAAAGAATATTTGCTGGTCTGTGGTGTGTAATGAGGAGCAACCAGACGCTGCACTTGACGCATTTATGAAACTACTTATTCCAGTTACTAATAAGCACGCACCCATTAAGAAAATTCCGTAAAGTCAGTGTGGAAGAAGTGAAAAACTGATTGCTGTCTATCAACAATGACAAGCCACCAGGGTCTGACAGTCTGGATGGAAAWTTACTGAGGATAATAGCAGACGATATTGCCACTCCTATTTGCCACATCTTCAATTTAAGCCTACTAGAGAGTCTGTGCCTTCAGGCCTGGAGGGAAGCTAAAGTAAATCCGCTACCCAAGAATAGTAAAAACCCCTTTACTGGCTCAAATAGCTGACCAATCAGCCTGTTACCAACCCATAGTAAACTTCTAGAAAAAAATTGTGTTTGACCAGATACAATGCTATTTCACAGTAAACAAATTGACAACAGAATTTCAGCATGCTTAAAGGGAAGGACACTCAACAAGTACAGCACTTACAGAAATGACTGATGATTGACTGAGAGAAATTGATGAGGGGGCTGTCTTGTTAGACTTCAGTGCAGCTTTTGACATTATCGRTCATAGTCTGCTGCTGGAAAAACATATGTGTTATGGCTTTACACCCCCTGCTWTAATGTGGATAAAGAGTTACTTGTCTAACAGAACACAGAGGGTGTTCTTTAATGGAAGCCTCTCAAATATAATCTATTTAGAATCAGGAATTCCCCATGGTAGCTGTTTAGGCCCCTTGCTTTTATTTATTTTTTACTAACGACATGCCACTGACTTTGAGTAAAGCCAGAGTGTGTATGTATGCGGATGACTCAACACTATACACGTCAGCTACTACAGCAACTGAAATGACTGCAAYACTCAACAAAGAGCTGCAGTTAGTTTCAGAGTGGGTGGCAAGGAATAAGTTAGTCCTAAATATTTCTAAAACTAAAAGCACAAACACTCACTAAACCCTAAACCTCAACTAAATCTTGCAATAAATGTTGAAATTGAGCATGTTGAGATGACTAAACTGCTTGGAGTAACCCTAGATTGTAAACTGTCATGGTCAAAGCATATTGATGCAGTAGTAGCTGTCTATAATAAATCGATGCTYTGCCTTCTTAACAACACTATCAACAAGGCAGGTCCTACAGGCCCTAGTTTTGTCGCACCTTGACTACTGTTCAGTCGTGTGGTCAGGTGCCACAAAAAAGGRCTTAGGAAAATTGTAATTGGCTCAGAACAGAGCAGCACGGCTGGCCCTTGGATGTACACAGAGAGCTAATATTAATAATATGCATGTCAATCTCTCCTGGCTGAAAGTGGAGGAGAGATCGACTTCCTCACTATTTTTATTTTTGAGAGGTATTGACATGTTGAATGCACCGAGCTGTCTGTCTAAACTACTGGCACACAGCTCGGACACCCATGCATACCCCACAAGACATGCCACAAGAGGTCTTTTCACAGTCCCAAAGTCCAGAGCAGACTATGGAAGGCACACAGTCAACATAGAGCCATGACGACATGGAACTCTATTCCATATCAAGTCATTGACGCAAGCACTAAAATTAGAATTAAAAAACAGATTAAAAAACTACTTATGGAACAGCGGGGACTGTGAAGCAACACAAACATTGGCACAGACACATGCATACACACACACACACACACACACACACACACACACACACACACACACACACACACACACACACACACACACACACACACACACCACACACACACAACACCCACACACACACACACACACACACACCGACTAACATACGCACTATACATACACATGGATTTAGTAATGTAGATATGTGGTAGTGGTGGAGTACGGGCCTAAGGGCACACAGTGTTGTGAAATCTGTGAATGTATTGTAATATTTTTTGAATTGTATAAACTGCCATAATTTTGCTGAACCCCAGGAAGACTAGCTCCTGCTTTGGCATAAATACAAAATACAAATACAAATTACATTAATGGAAGCTACAATCTATCTGCAATATTAAAGCTGAAAAAAGAAAAAGAAAAAGAAAAGAACAAGCAGCGAGCTGTTGGGCGGTTGTTAGAGCCAGCAAAGGGTGCTTTACTATTTTTAGGCAACCAAACTGCTTTAGCTTCCTTCCACGCCTGTGGACACACAATCCTTTAGGCGTTGGTTAAAGATATACCCTAGTAGGAAATAGGGGTGGCAATACATGCATTACATAAAGTCATTGTGTAGTTGATTGTAAACACCAGTTGATAATGTTCTGAGTAAAGGAACTGTCTGAACACCTGGCCATAGAGGAGTCTGCAGGAGTTCAGTAAGTGTGTCAGTGTTCCAGTGACATCACATTTTACATACTAGTGGTCCCATCATCCGTCTGTCTGTTTTACCTCGGGAGACATGGATTAATGGCCTATTGTATGTATGGCTGTGTAGAATATGATGCATAGGGTGACAGACGGGCCAGATCGTGTCTCCTCACCAGTAAAGCCTTTGGGTTGCCAGAAGGGACCTGAGTATCAGACAGACAGGGAGCTGCATAAAGGCCCAGTGCCGACGAAGGCCTGGTTCAAGCCTTAGCTATAGAACCCCTGACATCTGGCTGTCTTCTAGCCAGCCGCCAACCTGCTATCCCTGTCTGGCAGCTATATGTAGTGTGTTATTGTGTCTGAATTCTACTATGCTGAAAATACATCACCACCTTATCAATAAGACTTCAGCTTCAGTCATTGATCAGTTTGGGGAGAGTTAATGTATCCAAAATCATATAAGAGTAGTACATCTGCACACTGGGCTAGTTACAGCTTCACTCTACATCAGTTGTCTGTTTCAGACAATGAGGCTGTGATGTGGTTGAAGGACTGGAAAGACAAAGAAGTGATGAGACAAAAAAAGGATGGCTCTCTTTTTGATGTGCGTATGTATACAGCAGGTGGTGAAGAAATCTCTGACAGAACCCCTGATCTGTGCAGAATTGGGTTGCTTATTAAAGGATATTACCACCAGATGCCCACTTGGAAAAGCAGTTAACTTTCCAATCATCTCCTTTCTTTTAAATTCAAACACCATCAGCCAAAAAACAAGGCAACATCTTGGCTATCAGAAAGATAATGAAGACAACAAACTCCATCAAAATATGTACTAAGAATACTCCAAACTGATGACGTTAAGATGCTAATAACTTAACCATRCACATTTCATCTTTGTTTGGGAAGAAGGGTCTGCATTCAGCATAGCTTAAAACACAGCCATAGATGGCAGCATTTTGCTTCATTTTCAGGAGCAAATGCAGTCCAAGAGCTACTGTATAATTCAGTTAAGGACAAAAAACACCCTAATATAGGCACAATTTCAGCTAAATTGTTTTGAAGTCAACTGATTATAATTTCAAAAGACGAAGGCATTTTTATTATCCAAATGCACTTAAAAAAATKATTTACATTATTCTATTGATAATGTATTGCATTCAGACTAATAAAATGTATATCTGGTTGGTCACTGGTCCTCGTCAGGTGCATCATCATCATACAGTGTGTGTTCTGATTGTGAAATGCTGCTGTAATGTGTTTCGTTCAGCTGGACTAGGAGGATATAGAGAGCATGCTGTTTGTTCAGACTCAAMGCAAGAAAAAGAGGGAGAAAGAGAGGAATGCCTTTGTTACAGCTGAGGAGAGTGGTAGCTTTGTCGTTACTTACTGTAATTATAGAGAGGGACATCCATAGACATAAATGTTTGCCTTGGTCAGTGTGGATATATACAGGGAGATCCATCTGCATGAACATGGCATTACAATTGGGCATTACTGTAGATTGTTTGAAAATTACTAGTCGAAAAATAGTCGTTGGTGAGTTTTCTGTTAAGTCTTATACTAGAATACATCTTGATTATTTACCCTCAAGTGGGTAATGTATAAAAATGGTATGTTCAGGACCTACACTGGATACAATTGTAATTATTTGAATATTAGCATCGACATAGTGTCCACCAAAAATGGTAATCCCTCCCCAAAAAATGAATGTAAGACATATAAGAGAAAAACGTACAAATGGTACAAATGTATTCATTTCTAAAGCATGAACTGTGGTGGTGATTTTATTTCAATGCACTTAATTAGTCCAGTTTTGAAAGTGCAAATTCATAAAAGGAAAATWGATTTGGCAGCATTGGGGTTCAGGGGTGGATTTCCGGCAACCCTGATATCCGTATCCTATTTGCTGAGTTAAAGGGGATTTGTTGACAAGTTCTACTTGAACAAATTGTGTTTAGACAACAGTACATTTCCTTGGTCTTTTGCACTGACTGGGCCAAGGTCGGTTTTATATTCTACTGAAATCATAAAACGACACTCGAGATAAACAGAATGTTTACATTCCCCATGTGAGCTCGGGCTGATATGTAAATGCAGACTTATTCTTTCATWAAATTTGCATTTACCCTCTTAACCAAACACTGCAGGGCTCCAATTCAAACAGCACTAATGATGGCTGGCCCTTTATGACCGATTGCCGTATCGGCAAAAAGGGGAAGACCAATTTAGCAGGGAATGAAAGGAGTAAAGCATTGTAGCTATCTGTGAGCGGCTGACAATAATTGGATCAACTTTGCTGAGAAATTGGTGTGTTTTGATGCTCTAGTGCCTGACTGGCAATCACTCGTCTTTTTGCCTATTWATCATTCCCCTTTTATCTGCCTCTGCCCAGACCTTTCCATGGCTGCCATTCCAGGCCCCGATAATCAAACAACTTTTTAATAAGACTAAATAGCATCTCCACATCCCGTGAGCGAGCCTGGGGGGCTCACAGAACAGTGAGGGGAATGATGGGAGGAATATCAATTAACACCTTGACACACTGTTTTAAGACACTTTGTCGCCTGCCACACCACATCCCTGGACAGGATTTAACTGACATTGTCTGGTGGTTTCAGATCTGTCTATCCATCAGTGTCAGACATGCTCTTGTTCTGAGTCATTGGGCAATATGACAGTGGGTTGTAACCACTGTCAATTTCTTCTCGTTTCATGGTTGTACACAGGTTCTCTTTTTTTGGACAGTGTACATTTTCGTTGTTGACTTTTAGTGCAAGTTTTCCTCTCAGTGTCCCTGTGTTCCTTTATTCTCAAGGAGGTTATTCCAACCAACACAAACTCAGTAAAAATAAGCTGATGCCTTTTCCATATCAACGTAGTTTAGACATGCAGCAGCAACTGAATTATGTATCATTTCTACAATACCACCCACAACGACATCCGACACAGAGGGCCCTRTGGATGAAATCCACAAGCGGCCCCAAAAATCATAGAAGTTGTAGTGTTTTCTTATTCTGTTTTCTCTCCTTTAGCGTATGAGTTTGAGACCTCATTGAGGTCAGAACACCACACAGCCATAAGGCCACTGTTTAGTCTGGGTATTGACTGGACTCATATTGTTGGCCTGCTGCTTGGCCACGCTGAGTGACAGCGATACAGTGGGGAGGTTCAAGGTCCTGTCAACTGCAAGCGGCGCCTGTTTTCACGCCTTGTCCTCAGGGTAAAATTGATGCCTTGCGGCCCTTCGCGAGCTCGGCAGCTGCTGGTGTCTGCACGGCTATTGAGAAGTTAACAAGCTCAAAACAAGTCACAAAACGCAACAAAGGGAAGGAGGGAGGAACAGGCCTAAAGTTGCTGTGTTTAAGGAGGAACCCCCTGTTCGTCCGATACCACCAAAGGAGGGGAGAGAAAGGGGACCTTGGTTCGAGCCCTTGCTAGGTAACTGAGGGTCGGATGTTTGGAATGCGTCTCCCACCATGTCTCTGATATCCCACCCTGCAAGTCCCCTGCCTGGAGGTCACAGCATCTTGGTTCTTAAAGACCAATCTATGTACTTCCTTTCCTCTGCAAAAAAAACCTCATACCCTTGCTAGAAAACAACATCCTGACATTTTGAGTGTGCCTGTCAAATTGCTATCTAATTGTAGCAGGTCTGCAGGGGGAGCTGATATCTGCTGTTCTCCCGCTGCCTGCCACAGGCTCTGCCATTCACAAAGCCAGGGGATGCCACACACATTCTGTTTGTTCTACATGAGCAAACAGATTGTAAACTGGCTGATCATTTTTGTACTGACAATGTCATTTACGTCTGTCAGCCTTTTGTCTGCTCTGTTTGCTTTATTCAAATATGAACCGAGTGGACCTCCCCTCCACCGCTCACTTCTGCATTAAAATCACATCAATTCACTTCCATTTCGTCTTATCTGAAATTCATTGGAGGCAATCACTTGGTTGAATGCTCCGGCGTTGCCATGGAGACCAAAGGTCCCATGTGGACTTCAGAAGGATTAGGAACTTGTAAGATTTAAGTCTTGAAGTAAACAGTTTCTTTGTTATACTTCCCTTTGATTTGGAGGGGAAGAATTTGCCTTTTTTTTTTTTTACTTTGGTTAGGCAAAATAAATCAGTATCTGCATTTACGTTCTTCAGCGAGATCGGTAAATATTCATTCGTCCCCATGCATTGATCTATCTATACATTTACTAATCTATTTAACAGACGCTCCTATAGTTATCTGTCTGACCCTGATCTGCATTCATATGGCATGGTGATCCCAGTTCACTGCTCTAAAATGTATTTTTTATTCCAGCACGGCTCTGCTTCATTTGTCAAGCAGCAATCTTTGTGCTGAAACTATGACAGTCCAAGTGGCATGCAGTGCCTGGTGCCCTGGTGGCACCTCTTCGCCTGGGCTGGGGACAATAAATCCAGCTTCCCGAAACGAGTAGGGCCCTCCTCGGTCTCTCGCCTTGCCTCCCGGGTTGTCCCGCTCCGCTCCTGAGGCATCTCTCCTTTGTTCGTTGAGGTCAGGGCACGCAGTGCTGAGTTATTCACATCAAACTGTCTGGCTGGAAGCGCCTGCAGATGTTACTGTTTTTGTGTTTGGTTTTGTCTCCTCGCTCCCTCTTTTCTCTTCCCCCGCTTATTGTCGGCGCTGGCTGCCAGGGCGTTTGGCGTGTGAGTTTTTAAAAACGTGGCAAGTGAAAGGGAAGCTGAGGCCTTGGCTCCTGCTCGTGAATTGAAGGTTTTTCTTTCCTTTACAGCCAAAAGTACAAAGTAAACAATTTGAAGTAAATGGATTCATTTTTAGTGGTGCCAGGCAGTTTGTGCGCAACGGAGAGCTGTTTCTTTTTGTCCTCTTTACCATCAATGCTAACATCTATTACCCTTCATTGTCAGCCATGACAGACATTTTTCAGAACTTAATGCATTCCAAATATAAGAACAAAATAAATCTCTTGAATAGTTTGGACATTTTAACGAACAAAAGGATTGTCTACATCAAACCCCTGAATAAAGTTCCTCAAATATCTTGTAAATATATTGACTAATTTGCATGTAATCAACACGCTTTGTACTGTGTTCTGCTATATAGGAGAGCCATCTAATTGAATTCCATCTGTTAAATGTGACAACCAACAAAACACAAATCAAGKGATATATTTAAAACAGCCTTCCCCCTCAATTCTACAAGTTATATCCAGCTGTAGGCAGRGATCAGTTAGAGAGGTGATATTGGTCACTTATCTATATCATTTTACAGYAATAATTGTAAAGAATATACAGTATATGATGTATTTTGAAAAACAATCACCATTAAGTTTCAGCTTTTTATTATTTTAATGTTAATTAAATGCTCATCTTCAAAAAATGACATCCTTTTTTATAGCCAAAACAGTTTTGTAATGCATCAATAGTATTTAATGCACCCACAACATTCTCTGAAATTTGAGGTGTAAACAGAAGTTCCTTCCACTGACAAGCTGTCACCTGGAGTATCTAAACAATCAATGGCTATTTGCAACTTGCTATTTACCCCTCTGTTGACACCCATGCCAGCTCGGCAAATTAAGGTCATATTGGCACATATTATGCATGACATTATACATGGCATTTTTGGAAGGACAACTAGAAACTTTCAATATACAGTAAAGGAAACTATTCACAGATTGGGCAGCTGGTAGCCAAGCGGTTAGAGCGTTGGGCCAGTAACCGAAAGGTCGCTGGTTTGAATACCCAAGACAAAAAGGTGAGCAAGCTAATTTGCTCCAGGGGCGCCGTACTACTATGGCTGACCCTGTAAAACAACACATTTCCCTGCACCTATCCAGTGTGTGTGACAATAAAACATAATAAAACATCTTATTCAATTTCAAAAATCTGAAAATCAGAGCAGATCATTACATAGTGGATTAGTCCAAAATGTCAGGTTAAGTTTGTATCGTTAAAGTTTAACAAAAATATTTTTGGTGATTGATTAATCATTGATGCTACTATAGTTGTATTGTAGGGATAATTGAGTTAGGCTTTGGAAGTAAGCTTCCAATTTGGATAAAATACATGAAAGAGATCGTACAACGGAGGTCCCATTCTCCATCTTGTCTGTTTCCCAGAACTCTGAAAGCATATAGTGGATTTGCATGTGCAAAAACAACTAGCTTGAGTCGCCAAATCTCATATTGGCCATGAAGAAGAAATKATTCAACCTTGAACATGACATAGGGCACAAAGGATCGTCTCTGGGAAGGTTTTGACAGAGTCCTGTCGCTGCCTGTTGAGACAATATTCTATCTATGGAAGAGGATTATTCCCAAATACCAGTCCCAGGTCTGACAAAGGAACCTGATGATAGCAAATTAGGTCTGGGCTTTTCTCTTAAAAGAAGCAAGAGCAACTTCTGAAGACTAGCAAACTTGGTGGTCTCAGGTTTTTAATAATGATATATTCACTTGTGGTTACCATACATTAGATAACAATGTAACATCAAAGTGATAGTGATGAAGAAGGAAATTAGCATTTTACTCAATACTGTATATGGCTATAGAGGTATATAACCTTCCGGTTACAACAACATACTACTAGGCCTTTTGTGTTATCTGTGAGCAGTGGTGTAAAGTTCTTAAGTAAAACTACTTTAAAGTACTACTTAAGTCATTTTTTGGGGTATCTGTACTTCACTRTTTATATTTTTGACAACTTTTACTTTTACTTCACTGCATTCCCACAGAAAATTCTGTAYTTTTTACTCCATACATTTTCCCTGACACCCAATAGTACTCGTTACATKTTTAATGCTTAGCAGGACTGGAAAATGGACCAAWKCACGCACTTATCARGAGAACATCCCTGGTCATCCCTACTGCCTCTGATCTGGTGGACTCACTAAGCGCAAATGCTTCATTTGTAAATTATGTCTGAGTGCTGGAGTGCGCTCCTGGCGATCCGTAAATTTAAATTAAATAAAAAACAAGAAAATGGTGCCGGTTTGCTTAATATAAGAAATTAGACATGATTTATACTTTTACTTTTGATACTTAAGTAATATTTTACTGGGTGACTTTCACTTTTACTTGAGTCATTTTCTATTAAAGTACCTTTACTTTTGCTCAACTATGACAATTGGGTACTTTTCCCACCACTGTCTGTGAGTGACAGTGTTATTTCATATTGACCAAAATAGAATGGAGGGTGGGAAAAAAAAGTGTAGGTTATTCTGTGGTCAAGGACTCAGTTTTGAGTTGACAGTCTCCACCGAGCCAAGAATGAATAGGAAATCAATAGAGCTGACCTGTCCAGCACCGTGTACCTAGAAGACTGAGGTCACAGCCAGGAGAGGTCGGGATCAGCAGAGTACACAGGAAACTGAGACATTCTTACAAATCCTATAACATGATACGGTAAATCAATATCCAATACTAAGAAAATGAAATATACTCAACTGATTATGGACAATTAACCAATGAATTTGCTGTACGTAAATATTAGCAGTTTTTGAGTGAAGATAGGGGTTGGAAAAGACTATTACAAGGTATACCGAGTTACTAATGTACTGTATATTCAGTGGGGACGTTTATGGAACAAGAGAAAAATAAATAGCCCATGTTTTGTTTTTGCACCATTTTAATATATACTGTATATTGTACATATTTTGTTATATATATTTAACTTTTTATATCTATTTTTGTATATATATATAATCTATTACTATAGATTAATTATAGAGATCTCACAACATGGTGAGTCTCACCAGCTCTATCTCAGTCCCGTCTGCATTGCCCTGTGTGTCAGTGTCTCCTACACAATCAACCCCGCTATTGATCTCATTGATGCTGAAGCCACTCCATGTACTCTGAAAGACTTGCTCACAAAGCGGTGACATTGATAGGGCCACACTGATGTGGGTCTTTTTTTTGGCTGCCTGTGTGTGGGACTGGGGGTGGGGGTCATGCACTGAGCTGACCTTAACAGGACCATCACAAACTACAAGGAAGTTAGGGAGAGGGGTGCACTAGCTAGTGCTTAGGGGTCATACTGCTATTTTGGAGGTAAAAAGTGTGTCTCCTATTGGACCCAAAATGTCTGTAGTCTGTCTGACGTCTGTGATGGCTCCTTTGCCTGTTTAACCCCAGGTTTGTCTTGTACTGCTAGCTGCCAGATGTAAAGCTGGGCTGATAACATTTCTTGGGTCTGCTCTTCTACATACTGAGATGACCTATTAACATTGAACGAGAAAGAAGYGTTAATGTTGCCACGTTTTCTCGTGGGGTGATAACTAAGAGAGTGATGTACTTGTACATTCTGTCAAAACTAAAGGGTTAACACATCTTTGTGTGCCCTGTCTGAAAGGGAAAGTCTTCTATCAGAGCGGCGTCTGTCGAGTCTTTCGTCGTGTACATGTTGCCACACGACGATCCGCCTGCGCATCTGGCCTTTATTTTGGTAGCTAAGGAATATCTAAACATTGGTGAATCTAAAAAACGTGTTGTTGTTTTAGGCCCAGGTGGAAGGATGTCCTGGTTCCACGGTTAGCATTTCCATCACACACTGATTCCCGCCTTCCCTACATTCCATGCGTAACATATCACTGTCATTAGCCAGCACTTGCTTTTATTGTTTTTGTAAAGGAGTCAATTTTGATAGGATTAGCTGTAGCTGGAAGCCTTGTTATAGTAGACTTAGTATACTAAATGCAGGGCTGTATTGTGCAGCCGGAGAGAGAGTTTGAAAGAGCCGAGGCCACCCAGGTTCTGGAGATCTAGAGGGATAACTCTACAGGAACGACGTGACCACCCCCCCCCCCACCCCCCACCCCCCCGAAAGACAAGTGGGTAATTGATCTGGTGCTTTCTTAATGAGAGGTAGCAATATCTCAATGAATTATCTCTTTTCTCATTTCAAACACTGAATGTGTTGGAGATTTGTTTTTGTATTTCTAAGGTAGTTGGTGACAGAGAGCCAGTCAGAGACAGCAAAGAACATGAGGTGGGATGCTGTTCTACCATGTTTGACCTGTGGCTTGTTCATCAGGCATCCCTTAACCAATAATGCAGTTCAAGAAATGGAGTTACTAAAGTAACATTTTTTGAATCAATCAAGCAAAAAGTAATACACAGAATGTACATAACAATAACGAGGCTATATACAGGGGGTACCGGTACCGAGTCAATGTGCAGGGGTAAAGGTTAGTTGAGGTCATTTGTAAAGTGACTAAGCATAGATAATAAACAGCAAGTAGCAGCAGTGTAAAAAAAAAAGTCAATGACTTGGGTGACTGGACATCGGCCATTTTTTGGTCCTTCCTCTGACACCGCCTAGTATATAGGTCCTAGGTGTCAGGAAGCTTGGCCCCAGTGATGTACTGGGCACGAATAGAGCATACAGAAGCTCAACCTCAGAACAGGTCCATGAAGTTAAGCCAGGTTCTTCAACAGCACAAACTCTCCAGAGAGGTTGATCAGGAAGTTAAAACATGTGGATCAGGAGGTTGGAACATGCAGACGTGTTTATTCTGGACTGTAGAAACCACAGACCATTATATCAGCTTCAAAATGCTGAAGCAGCCTTATTGCTAATTCACAGTCATCCCTTGTTTWCTGTAGAGTTAAGGCTATTTTACTCCATTGACAATGCTTTGGTATTTCACTAGAATAGGACATAGGCTGTCTCTAATTAGACCATAATGCTGATCTGTTGTCCTGATTAGCCTTGAATAGACTTTGATCACCATGTATTGTCAGATTACTGTGATATACCTTTGGATTAAGACAAGGTCCCTGCTCATTGTGTTTTCATGCTGTGAGGAAAGGGGGCAGTGGGTTGGGCCAGGAGTTAAGCCTGATGGCTCCTTTGTATGCTGAAAATACCACTTTATCAGGCCAGGCTGTGAGGAGCCGTGAGGTCCAGCACTGAGCAAGGGGAGAAGGCCCCTCTTTCAGGGGAAGCAGCCTGCCGTGCTTGGGTCTCTTCTCCAAGTCCCGGCCTCTTTGTGTAGCYAGCAGCGGGGCGCGCCAGGGATGACACCTCAGTCCAGCGTGTTTGCGCAAGGAAATAATCGCTAATTTCTGAATAATAATGCCAGCCCCTGACCAAGACTAATTGAATGGCGGCATGCCACGGAGGCGATGAGGAAGCTTTGCAGAGCGTCGGCCCATCAATGGCGTGTTTGGCCAGGCAGCTCTGGGCGATTGATCCACAGGCAGGGCCTGGCCTACACACATGATGGGCCTCTGGACCAAGGGGAGCTGGGAGGAGCAGCCTGATATAAAAACATAATTAGTCGTGAATATGCAGCGATGATTCAATAAGGCTTTTCAATTGAGGAATGTTGGATTATCCTGTCCATGTTATTTTGACAAGATGTCTGAAATGTTGCATACACTCGTATGGTCCAACAATATATGTGACCCCCTATCGTGGTCTARAGAATTCCACATATYAGATGGAGAGATGGGCTATTCATAACTCATCTGTGCATTTCTTTTATGATGACGTGATGCTTCAACATTACTGCCAGCTTTGCAAAGAAATTACCATCCCTGGCCAGTAAAAGGGTCAGAAATCTTTTTTTTTTTTATCACAGCATGATATTAGTTGTCACACTCAAAAGACTTTGAATAYGTGAAACTATCTAGACCCCTCTATAAGAGGACTTAAGGACTGGAATCTCTGTCCTGGCAAAAGACAAGCCATAATTCCATATCCACATTATTCCATCTCTCTTCACCAAGGTATTTCACAACTAAGTGAATTTAGTCCGACTCTGAAAGGAGATCGGAGCTTTGAATGAAGTCATGGAAAAATTCTATCCATTTTTCCTCTCTGAATGACATCTTGCATTTAAGCACAGCTTAACCTGACAAAGGAAGTTGATGCATGTGTTTCGCCATTGTGTTATATAATGGAAAGAAAACATCTGGCTATAGAATGGGATTACGGAAGGAAGAGCAAAAGTTCAGTTAGAGAAATTAAAACTGTTCTTGTGTTCTTGGAAATAATGATTTTCTAGCCTGCAKAAGTGCATCAATGTGTGCATTGTAAGCATTTTTAAAAGGTGCGTTCATTTTACAGGAGCTTCATTCATTTGTTAATTCCTACAAACATATAGGCCCTAATAGTAATAATCAAATATACAAACATTTMATTTTTTTATATTGAATTCAATACTGAAAGGAAATTCCACACCGCTCAGCACTGCATTGCTAGATTTGAGATCATTCAGACATCTTCACTTACCATTTCTATTTTGGAAGAAAAACATCTTGCTAAATGAGTTTCCAAACACAAATGTCAATAAAATAAAGATGCAGTCCGGGATCTTAAGCACTTACAAATTCATAACATAGTGTACGGATTGCAAAAAAAGCAGTTTTAACTCGTGAGCGAGCACTACATTCAAATGTACTGGCTGAAATTATAGAAAACCTTTGGAGCGTCACTAACAACACAACATAACACGATGTAATAACACTACAACACATGCAGACAACAAGACCACACAGACATGGAAAAACTGAATGGCTGATATCAAGGCTCCCATCTGCTGTTGGATCAATATTTTGTGCAAGCCTCACAGGCCTGTCTGTTTACCCTAGGCATCTGTGCYTGGCATACCAACCCTGCACAATGTTTGAGCATGTGACTGTGTAATAATGGCAGATAGRGGAACTAATAGCCACTGCAATATCTGTAGCTTGACCCAATGTGCCTCTCCCTAAATGATCTATAGATTAACATCAGACACATCAGTCAGGGGTTAACCTTTTCTGTTAGCACCACAGACTTTGCTGTGGATTATCAGGCAATTTCAAGGGTGATGGGAGCGAATGCCGGAAAGAGCTATCAGCTATCTTGGTTAAGATTTCAATGCAATTTGTGGTAGCCTGAGAGAAGAAAACATTACATTGGTGGCCACATAGAGGCATTTTATTTGTCTGTATCATTCCTTTATCATACACATACTATTATATATTCTCTGTCAGTGGTAAAATGTGAAAACGGGGGAAACRCCTGGGGTATCCCTGCTGTTTTCARTGCTTGCATTTCCCAACCAGCCCAGCTCCAGCCACTGCCCTCCTCTGATCTCTCCCCTCCATGGCTGTATCTCACATGGTCTGTCAGTCTCTCCCCAGCCTGGACGCACCCAGGTCCAGCCACTGCAGCCAGGTCCCCTGACTCCCTGGTCTGGCCTATATGTACACTTGGTCGGGCTATGTAAACTTTGACATGTGGATGTCAATCTCTCCCATATTTACCATGGGCTTTATCAGGCCATGATTAGTTTTCAGAGCAAATTTGGAGCAAAAAGACCACACAGCCTGCAGTATGTAAGCCAACAGAGTGTGCCACTGTTGGGCCCTGGATATTTACATGGGTCCTGGTTGTTTTATTAAGGCTCTCTTTCTTTGTAGGTGATGTCAGAGGAGGGCTGCTTGGCTGGTGTCAGCCAGGGGTTTATCAACAACCAACCAGGGAGCAGTGTGCCGTTCACACACAGTATCCGGACCCAGCCAATATTTGTTAGCTAGTTGTACCGCTCCTATAATTGTACTGTAGATACTTAAAGCGTGGTGGATGTCAACATTGTAACTTTACTGTTTGTGAAACCCTGCCATGATATCATCAGTAAGTTTGTCCAGACCCACTCACACAAACTCAAGGGGAGAGATGGAGATTGAGTTACTTCATACGAATGTCAGAAAAATATCTGCTTATTTTCATTCACTGCATAGAGGACACAGTGACTCATCTGAAATGCTCCCAGTGAACTTGATGGGATTATATCTGTGGATATTGGTCAATGACAAACCAAACCAGCACCCTAAGTGTTTGCCTTTAACACATGGCCCCAGTAAACGTGTACTCAAGCCAGAGTAAATTTGATTGTGGTGAATGGAGGGGGTACTCAGTAGCTCCTGTCAACACTGGGTAAAGAAGAGAAACATTTGCTATGACACGGAGAAACCAAAGACGGAGATGGCATGCAAATGCTGCTGGACGCAACGGAGCGGTTGTCCTTTACAGAGCCATTCTGGACAATAGGGACCTGCAGTGTCTCAGGTATGATGGCTACATTGACCTCCGATAAAGGTGAGAACATTATTATCATATTATTATAAATGCATTTAGTACTGTTTGGTGATACAGAGTTATAAGGCTCTGACTCACTGCAAGTTAATTCTGAAGGATATACGTTGGATTACAGGGACGGAAATTGTCGTGTTTTTGTAAAAGGTGTTCTGCATCCTCTTAGTTACCTGAGAGAGGTTGATCTTCACTTCCTGTATTTCGATTATATTACCGACCATCCCTATGGACAAAAAGAATCCACAGCAAACTGACTAATCCATACACAATCTGTCTACAATGGTCAGAGATTTTATGAAAAGTTATTCATGTTGAATTTTTACTCCCTCACTCCCCATGTTGTGATCCAGCCTGGTCCAATCCTTCTCTGTGCTGCCTGATGTCATGGTTACTGGGTAACGGAGAGAACACTGCAGGGGTCTCGGTTTAATAAACGTGGTCGGATCGGGGATCGTGGAGAGAATCCTGTATTGACCACTCAGGGAAAGATTAAATGCTGCTGACATTTCAGAGGAGGAATTTGCAATTTCCACAAATATGAGGCTGTCGGCAGCCCAGCATGACAGCACATAAAATCAATCCAAATAACCTGAATCCCTAATACCTTGATCCCTGTTAGTGGAGGGATGCATTACAACTAAGACACTGGGAGTGGGAGACACAACCCCCAGGCTGATCCCTGATTCTTATCGACTGTCTCCAGGCCAAACACAGACGCAATAACAATTAGGTGGGCCAGTGTGCCAATTCTCTCCTTCACACACACACACGCACAAACACTCTCTCACACATACACCATCTTATATTCTTCCGGCGGAGACTGATGTGAGACACCAATATCATGTTGCTGGGTTTTAGGTGTTACAGAATGCTCATTTCTTTATTTCAACATGTAAGAGACCTTGATAGATGAATGTATACATTACCTGATTGAATACATTGTAAGTCTGGCGTACATTTGACACAAACTCACAATAATCAACTGCAATGGAAAAATACTCTGCAAGTTCTCACACATCTGCATTTCTATACTGGATACAAGCTACAAGACTTGCAAATACACATATTAGTATTCATTAATCATCTCAAACTGGAGTGGATATTATTGCGAACACATGGAGCACACCTGTTGTGAGTGACTCATCAGGCTTACTCCAGCCTTAGCCGAAAGGAGACGCTGAAAATAAAATTATACTTGTCTGTTACAAGAGCCCAATTTGAGTTTACACATTGGCTAGTAAGAAGGGAGTTCATGACGTTAAACTTTAGGGTGTTTTTATCTTCCATAACCAACCCACAGCAGTAGAGCAGGTGAAGCAGGACAGGTGGGTYCTTTTACTACTTACAGAGCAATTGGCTCCTCTTCAAAGCAGTAGCCTGTAAATGTCACAATGCTTTGAGTCTATATAGAGCATGCTCTGAAACAAAGGGATACTTATTCTATAAGGGAGAGCATCTGGAAAGGTAGTTTCCAAAACATATTCAACTGAAACCCTGTCCTACTCATGACATCACGCTCAAACAAAGTACAGCATACTGTATTGTACCTTTCCCTTTATCAAAACGTTTATAAAATAATATATTGTTTGCGTATTTTTTCCATATGCACCGTGTCTCTCAGCAGACGTTTTGGAGGTCAATTCCAATAGGTAATTTAACAAAGTAATTTATGCTTGGGACTACAGTAGTAGTAGTAGTAGTAGTAGTATAAAAAATATATGTATATATTAWRTAAYTCATGGGTTATGTTTTAAATGCTCATAAAAGTGTGGTAGGTGTGTACATTTTCCTGTTTGAAAAATATATTGTTCAAAACAAGCTGTTCAGTTCTTTGCTGGGCCCCAGGAAGAGTAGGTGATTAATGGAGATCCATAATAAATACAAATACAAATACTACTCTGCCTCTCCGCTGCGCATAGGCCATGCGAACATTGCTTGAAATAATTGTTTTGCCAGCTATTTGCTACGAGGGGGAACTGCCGCAATGAAATCCCAGGATTCCACAGCATASATTATAACAGCACAAAGTAACTGCACTGTCCTGGGGTGCTCAAATGTGCACTAAATCAGAACTTTTGGGTCTGCTCTAGTCTCCCTCCAATGAGTTACTCGCGCCAGGCAGCTTACTTCCGCATGTGAGACTAAATCTGCTCTATCAGGTACAGATGGCGCTAAAGCAAAACGCAAATTATAATTAACTTGTAAATAAATATTCATACAGTACATGTCTTTGGAGCCTGAGCCCTGATAAACTGACATCTASATCCAACAACAGTCGAAGGACAGGGATAGACTAGCTACAACCTTCTCATCGCGGATCTGGTAGGGGAAAAAAGCATGACGGTGGTCAATTGTATTGTTTCCCCCCCGCGGTGTACATCTGGTTCTACTGTAGGTGACAGGGCGACATGTTGTGTGGACTAAAACAGGATACAACTGGGTGTATTACAAAGCACGATCAGATTAATTAGCTCGCTACAGTTATTTTGAGAAACATTGGGAAATAGTTTGGTCGATTTTTTGGGGGGGCAAATTAACCAGTTAACCAATTAACCTTTGATAAGCAGCTAGCTAGCTATAACTAGCTGGTAGATTGCTAGCTCCCATGCCAATTTCAAGTCTTTCTAAACTGAAGAACACTGATGTCATGATTCGACCTTGTTTTCTTCCAGTTTCCAGTTGGCTTGAAAGCACCCTAAATCCAGAGAATGCCAGCCTTTAATGACAAAGTTTCATGACAAAATTTGCCCACAATAAGGATCGCCGTGCCACCTTCCTGTTGGCTCCCGAGTGGCRCAGCGGTCTAAGGCACTGCATCTCAGTGCTAGATGCGTCACTACAGACCCTGGTTCGTTTCCAGGCTGTATCACACCCGTGATTGGGAGTCCCATAGGGCGGGGCACAATTGGCCCAGTGTTTTCCGGGTTTGGCTGTCATTGTAAATAAGAATTTGTTCTTAACTGACTTGCCTAGTAAAATAAGGTTATAAAAAATTTAAAAGTGAGCACAGCACAACAGTCCAAAAATGTATTCTATGCTGATGCATAAATTATTTAATATGCCAGGGAGATATGCATACTGTAGCTAAGAAAGTAATACTAAGTGTATGTTTTGTAGTTATCTGTTAGTAGCCCATGTGCCTCACCCTAATAATTTGGTCCCTTTCCCCCTCATAACTTAGCCTACTGTTYTGACTTGGTGGTGCAAATATAGCCTATAGCCTGTTTTAGAGAAATGTCATCATCAAAAATTGTAAGAGTTTTCATTGTCTGCTTACAGTGCTTTCAGAAAGTATTCAGACCCCTTCACTTTTTACGTTACAGCCTTATTCTAAAATTGATTAAATTATATTTTTTCCTCATCAGTCTACACACAATATACCCCATAATGACAAAGCAAAAACKTATTTTTAGAAATGTTTGCAMATTTTTACAGCATATAAAAAACACAGAAATACCTTATTTACATAAGCATTCAGACCCTTTGCTATTTAACTCGAAATTGAGCTCAGGTGCATTCTGTTTCCATTGATCACCCTTGAGATGTTTCTACAACTTGATTGGAGTCCCCCTGTGGTAAATTCAATTGATTGGACATGATTTGGAAATGCACACACATGGCTATATAAGGTCCCACAGGTAACAGTGCATGTCAGAGCAAAAACAAAGCTATGAGGTCGAAGGAATTGTCCGTAGRGCTCCGAGACAGGATTATGTGTCACGTTCTGACCTTAGTTTMTTTTTATGTCTTTGTGTTAKGTTGGTCAGGGCGTGAGTTGGGGTGGGTAGTCTATGTGTCACGCCCTGGCCTTAGTTATCTTTGTTTTCTTTATTATTTTAGTTAGGTCAGGGTGTGACATGGGGAATGTATGTGTTTTTGGGTTGTCTAGGGGTTTTGTATGTTAAATGGGTCAGTATCTTGTCTAGGTGTTTGTATGTCTATGGCTGCCTAGATTGGTTCTCAATTAGAGGCAGCTGTGGTTCATTGTCTCTGACTGAGAGCCATATTTAAGGCAGCCATAGGCATTGGGGTTTTGTGGGTAATTGTCTATGTTCTATGTTGCATGTGTGCACTTAGTTCTTCCATAGCTTCACGTTCGTCTGTTTGTTGTTTTGTTTCGTTTGTTCATCTTCTAAATTAAAAGAAGTTGTATTTTTCACACGCTGCGCCTTGGTCCTCTCTCTCACCGCAAGACGATCGTGACACTATGTTCTGTTTTCTATGTTGTTGTATTTCTATGTCTGGCCTGATATGGTTCTCAATCAGAGGCAGCTGTCGATCGTTGTCTCTGATTGAGAATCATATTTAGGTAGCCTGTTTTCCCCATTTTGGTTGTGGGTGGTTGTTTCCTATTTTCTGTGTCTGTGTTTCACCATACAKAACTGTTTCGGTTGTTTGTTCGTGTTTTTTGGTTATTTTTGTTCCGTGTTCATGTTGATTTATTAAARATCTAATTATGGACACTTACCACGCTGCACATTGGTCCGACTTTTCCTACTCCTCCTCAGACGAAGAGGAGAATCGTTACATTATGTTGATGCACAGATCTGGGGAAGGGTCACCAAAACATTTCTGCAACATTGTAGGTACCCAAGAACACAGTGGCCTCCATCATTCTTAAATGGAACAAGTTTGGAACCATCAAGACTCTTTCTAGAGCTSGTCGCCTGGCCAAACTGAGCAATCGGGGGAGAAGGGCCTTGGTCAGGGAGGTGTTCAAGGACCCAATGGTCAAACTGACAGAGCTCCAGAGCTCCTCTGTGGTGATGGGAGAAACTTCCAGAAAGACAACCATCTCTGCAGCACTCCACCAATCAGGCCTTTATGGTAGACTGGTCAGACGGAAGTAAAAAGGCACATGACAGCCTGCTTAGAGTTTGCCAAAAGGCACCTAAAGTACACCCAGACCATGAGAAACAAGATTCTCTGGTCTGATGAAACCAAGATTGAACTCTTTGGCCTGAATGCCAAGTGTCACGTCTGGAGGAAAGCAGCCACCGCTCATCACCTGGCCAACACCAGTGAATACGGTGAAGCATGGTGGTGGCAGCATCATGCTGWTGGGATGTTTTTCAGTGGCAGGGATTGGAAGACTAGTCAGGATCGACGGAAAGAGGAAYGGAACAAAGTATAGAGAGATCATTGATGAAAACTTTCTCCAGAGTGCTCAGGACCTCAGACTGGGGTGAAGGTTCACCTTCCAACAAGACAACGACCCTAAGCAYACAGCCAAGACAACGCAGGAGTGCCTTCGGGGACAAGTCTCTGAATGTCCTTGAGTGAACCAGCCCAGACTTGAACCCGATTGAACATCTCTGGAGAGACCTGAAAATAGCTGTGCACCGACGCTCCCCATCCAACCTGACAGAGCTTGATAGAATCTGCAGAGAAGAATGGGAGAAACCCCCCAAATACAGGTGTGCCAAGCTTGTAGCGTCATACCCAAGAAGACTTGAGGCTGTAATCGCTGCTGAAGGTGCTTCAACAAAGTACTGAGTAAAGGGTCRGAATACTTATGTAAATGTGATATTCATATTTTTTTTATACATTTGCAAACGTTTCGAAAAACCTCTTTTTGCTTTCTTATTATGGGGTGTTGTGTAGATCCGTGGTTCCCAAACTTTTTATAGTCTTGTACCCCTTCAAACATTCAACCTCCAGCTCCAACCTGACAGTAAATCTCAGTAAGACAAAAAATAATGGTGTTCCAAAAAAAGTCCAGTTGCCAGGACCCCAAATACAAATTCCATCTAGACACTGTTGCCCTAGAGCGGTGGTTCCCAAACTTTATATAGTCCCGTACCCTTTCAAACATTCAACCTCCAGCTGCGTACCCCCTCTAGCACCAGGTTCAGCGCACTCTCAAATGTTGTTTTTTAACACACACACCCTATACGACACATTTATTAAACATAAGAATGAGTGTGAGTTTTTGTCACAACCCAGCTCGTGGGAAGTGACAAAGAGCTCTTATAGGACCAGGGCACAAATAATAATATAATCAATAATTTTGCTCTTTATTTAGCCATCTTAAATATAAAACCTTATTCGTTCATCAAAAATGGTGAATAACTCACCGCAGGTTATTGAGAAGCTGCCCACTGCACCGAGGCTAGGAAACACTGTCACCACCGATAAATCCATGATAATCGAGAATTTCAATAAGTATTTCTCTACAACTGGCCATGCTTTCCTCCTGGCTAGGGCTACCCAACAGCTCCGCACCCCCTCAACTATTTGCCCAAGCCTCCCCAGCTTCTCCTTCACCCAATCCAGATAGCTGATGTTCTGAAAGAGCTGCAAAACCTGGACCCGTACAAATCACCTGGGCTAGACAATCTGACCCTCTCCTTCTAAAATTATCTGCCGCCATGTTGCAACCCCTATTACTAGTTTGTTCTACCTCGCTCTATCGTCCGAGATTCCAAAGGATTGGAAAGCTGCCGCGGGCATCCCCCTCTTCAAAGGGGTGACACTCTAGTCCAAACTGTTACAGACCTATATCCATCTGCCCTGCCTTTCTAAAGTCTTCGAAAGCCAAGTTAACAAACCGATCACTGACCATTTCGAATCCCACCGTACCTTCTCCGCTGTGCAATCCGGTTTTCCGAGCTGTCACGGTGCACCTCAGCCACGCTCAAGGTACTAAACGATATCATAACCGCCATCGATAAAAGACAGTGTGTGTGCAGCCGTCTTCATCGACCTGGTCAAGGCTTCGACTCTGCAATCACCATATCTTATCGGCAGACTCAACAGCCTTAGTTTCTCAAATGACTGCCTCGCCTGGTTCACCAACTACTTCTCGATAGAGTTCAGTGTGTCAAATCGGAGGGCCTGTTGTCCGGACTTCTGTCAGTCTCTATGGGGGGTACCACAGGGTTCAATCTCGGGCCGACTCTTTTCTCTGTATATATCAACGATGTCGCTCTGCTGCAGGTGATCCTTGATCCACCTCTATGCAGATGACACCATTCTGTATACATCTGGCCCTTCTTTGGACACTGTGTTAACTAACCTCCAAACGAGCTTCAATGCCATACAACTCGCCTTCCGTGCCTCCAATGCTCTTAAATGCTAGAAAACTAAACGCATGCTCTTCAACTGATCGCTGCCCACACCCGCCCGACAGCATCACTACTCTGGACGTTTCTGACTTAGAATATGTGGACAACTGCAAATACCTAGGTGTCTGGCTAGACTGTAAACTCTCCTTCCAGACTCTTCCAGCATCTCCAATCCAAAATTAAATCTAGAATCGGCTTCATATTCGCAATAAAGCCTCTTCACTCACGTACCAAACATATCCTCGAAAAAATTACTATCCTACCGATCCTCGACTGTGCGATGTAATTTACAAAATAGCCTCCACCACTCTACTCAGCAAACTGGATGCAGTCTATCACGTGCCATCCGTTTTGTCACCAATAGCCCCATATACTACCCACCACTGCGATCTGTATGCTCTCGTCGGCTGGCCCTCGCTACATATTCGTCACCAAACCCACTGTCCAGGTCATCTATAATCTTTGCTAGGTAAAGCTCCGCCTTATCTCAGCTCACTGGTCACCATAGCAACACCCACCTGTAGCACGCGCTCCAGCAGGTATATTTCACTGGTCATCCCCAAAGCCAACACCTCCTTTGTCGCATTTCCTTCCAATTCTCTGCTGCCAATGTCTGGAACGAATTGCACAAAATTGCTGAAGTTGTAGACTTATATCTCCCTCACTAACTTTAAGCATCAGCTATCTGAGCAGCACCGATCACTGCAGCTGTGCACAGACCCATCTGTAAATAGCCCATCCAACTACCTACCTCATCCCATATTGTTTTTATTTACTTTTTTTGCTCTTGCACACCAGATTTCGACTTGCACATCGTGTCATCTGCACATCTATCGCTCCAGTGTTAATTTGGTAAATGTAATTACTTTGCTACTATGGCCTTTTTAATTGCCTTACCTCCTTACTCCATTGCACACTGATCTAGATTTTATTGTGTTATTGACTGTACTTTTGTTTATCCCACGTGTAACTCTGTGTTGTTTTTGTCGCACTACATTGCTTTATCTTGGCCAGGTCGCAGTTGTTTATGAGAACTTGTTCTCAACTAGCCACTGGTAAATAAAGGTGAAAAAAAAAATTTAAAAAAGGAGAGTGTGCTTAAAAGGATGCACATAACTCTGCAATGTGGGTGTATTGGAGAAGTCTCAGTCTTTAAATCATTTTCCACAGTTTGTGCCTGATTTATTTTTCATGCTAGCGAGGGCCGAGAATCCACTCTCACATAGGTACATGATTGCAAATGGCAACATGTCCTTAACAGCGCGATTTGCCAAGACAAGAAACTCTGAGCGCAGCCCTATCCAGAAATCTGGCAGTGGCTTCTGATTCAATTACATTTTCACAGAACCGCTTGTTGCAATTTCGATGAGGCGTCTCTTGTTCAGATGATCGGGAAGTGGACTGGAGGAAGGCATGAAAGGATTAACGAATCAGTTGTTTGTGTCATCCGTTTCGGGAAAGTACCTGCGGAATTGCGCACCCAGCTCACTCAGGTGCTTCGCTATATCACATTTGACATTGTCCGTAAGCTTGAGTTCATTGCACAAAAAAAATCAAATGATGAAAGACCTGTGTGTTGTCCTTGTTCATGCAGACAGAGAAGAGCTCCAACTTCTTAACATAGCCTCAATTTTGTCCCGCACATTAGTATAGTTGGCGGAAAGTCCCTGTAATATCCTGTTCAGATCATTCAGGTGAGAAAAACATCACCCAGATAGGCCAGTCGTGTGAGAAACTCGATATTATGCAAACGGTCAGACAAGTGAAAATTATGGTCAGTAAAGAAACTTTCAGTCAATTGGAGTTACCTGTGGATGTATTTCAAGGCCTAACTTCAAACTCAGTGCTCTTTTGCTTGACATCATGGGAAATCTAAAAGAAAATCAGCCAACTCGGATCTGGAGCAATTTCCAAACGCCTGAATGTACCATTCATCTGTACAAACAACAGTACCCAAGTATAAACACCATGGACCGTGCAGCCGTCATACACTCAGGAAGGAGACGCCTTCTGTCTCCTAGAGAAAAGTGCAAATCAATCCAGAAACAACAGCAAAGGACCTTGTGAAGATGCTGGAGGAAACAGGTACAAAAGTATCATATCCACAGTAAAAAAGAGTCGGATATCGACATAACTGAAAGGTCCGCTCAGCAAGGAAGAAGCCACTGCACCAAAACCGCCATAAACCGCACATGGGGACAAAAGATTTACTTTTGGAGAAATGTCCTCTGTCTGAGAACAAAAATAAACTGTTTGGCCATAATGACCATCGTTATGTTGGAGGAAAAAGGGGGAGGCTTGCAAGCCGAAGAACACCATCCCAACCGTGAAGCAAGGAGTGTCAGCATATGTTGTGTGCTGTAGCCATCATGTTTGTGGGGTGCTTTGCTGTAGGAGGACTGGTGCACTTCACAAAATAGATGGCATCATGAGGATGCGAAAATATGTGGATATATAGAAGCAACTCACAAGACTTTGGTCAGGAAGTAAAGCTTGGTCGCAAATGGGTCTTCCAAATGAACAAACCCAGCATACTTCCAAAGTTGTGGCAAAATGGCCTATAAGGACAACAAAGTCAAGGTATTGGAGTGGCCATCACAAAGCCGCTACCTCAATCCTATAGAAAATTTGGGGCAAACTAAAAAAGCGTGTGCGAGCAAGGAGGCCTAGAAACCTGACTCAGTTACACCAGCTCTGTCTTTAGGAATGGCCTAAATTTACCCAACTTATGTGGGAAGCTTGCGATGGCTACCCAACGTTTGACCCAAGTTAAACAATTAACGGCAATGCTACCAAATTCTAATTGAGTGTAGTTAAACTTCTGGCCCACTGGGAATGTGATGAAATAAATAAAGCTGAAAAAATCATTCTCTCTACTATTATTCTGAATTTCACATTCTTCAATTAAAGTGGTGATCCTAACTGACCTAAGACAGGGAATTTTACTAGGATTTAACGTCAGAATGTGAAAAACTGAGTTTAAATGTATTTGGCTAAGGTGTATGTAAACTTCCGACTCAACTGTATATATATCAATCAAAATCAAATGTATTTATATAGCCCTTCTTACATCAGCTGATATCTCGTGCTGTACAGAAACCCAGCCTAAAACCCAAACAGCAAGCAATGCAGGTGTTAGAAGCCACGTGGCTAGGAAAAACCCTAGAAAGGCCAAACCTAGAAGAAGAACCTAGAGAGGGAACCAGGCTATGAGGATATCTCCTCTGG
>NW_019942881.1:290934-292161 GCF_002910315.2 Salvelinus sp. IW2-2015 | reverse complement strand
TTATCTGCAACAAGATTCTAGCTAACTAAGTTAGCACAATGGGTTAGTTATAAAACTCTTTGCTTGCACGCTGCAGTGCTGACATTACCGTTCTCCTAGCAACAGGATATTATGCCCGGCATTCCCCCTGCAAAGACATGCTAAACTTTGGTAATATATATATATATATATATTTTAGCACTCTGGTGCAGTACAACCAAATACTTTTATAACTAAACCAAGATAGACCACAGCCTGTCGTTTCCAATCGGAACAAATTTGTCATAGTGGGCAGAGCCAAGCACGAGCTAGCGAGATTATATTAGCCCGTTCTAGCAATAATATGCATATTTCCGTTAGGAACTCCAACTCTGAAGTGTGCAATAACTCAATTCACCTTTGCGCTCCTTCTAAACCACGCAATTTTMTACAACTTTGSTAAAGGTTAAAGTCTACAAAACGCAGTCCACTCTGTAAATAACATATTRGAGTTTTGGGAACAGAAAACTGTACTGAGATCAAATGTTTCATCAATGAGAAKATTTGCACAATATCGGCCAAAATCCATCTTCTCCCATTGGGCTTCCTCTTACTACCATACTTGGTAGTGAATGGAAACGCCAAGCGGAMGTTTCACATTTAWACATCCGGTGAAATATCTGTCTCATTGTTCTGTGGTACAACTTTTTTTTCACAGCATTGCAACCACCTCTGAATAAATGTATGGATAATTTGATAACTTAAATATTGTATTATTTATACCAGCATTTATTTTGAAAGTTTACACAGATACTGGTATGTTAAGCGATTGTGTAGGCTATATTTAAAGAAATACACTTTTAATAAAATACAAATAATGTTATTGAAATTATTCAATAGATATTGCAAAAATGGGTCTCTTGTGCTGGGCAACGGGTTTAATACAGAGTACTGGTGACTCCTTACTTCAACCACTCCTATCTCTGCAACGCAATACACTATGTGGATGGCTATATGGGTCCACTAATACAGCACTATTAAAGGCCCAGTGCACTACTTTTGTGGAACCCCCACCCAAAAAAAGGTTCCGTTTTTRTATTTCYAATTTTTTTTGCGATACAGCACCCCTACTTCCTGCGGCTATGCCTGTCTCAGCTAAAGTGTGGTGGGAAATACTCAGTAGGGTCTCTACTAGTTTTGGAGGGGGGCTGTGTCGCACAGCCTGCTGCTGGCTTTTCACTCCACCCAATCTGCCTAGTTAAATAAAAA
>NW_019942881.1:251124-288126 GCF_002910315.2 Salvelinus sp. IW2-2015 | reverse complement strand
AGTGTGTTTTAGGTAGTGCCTGGTGTCCCGTGGTCCTGGATCAGTTCAGTGGAGGCAGATGACATGGCAGATTACAGAACCTGGCTGACATGAAGTCAGCTGCCTGCCCCTGACGAAGGAACCGTCCCCACAGAGGACCCAGAGCCTGAGGAGCCGCCAGGACCACACAGCAGTTGAAGGGACAGACATCGGAGCCACACACACAGAGGAGAGGGGTAGGGGCAGCCGGGATAAGAGGGCAGAACTGAGACAGCCAGGAGCCTGTCCCCGTCTTATCAGAGAGTGGTGTTTCATCGACAGCACATTGGAAACCGACCACCCGAAATCATCAACAGATGAGAGCACTACAGGGTATTATGCATAGCTTTATAGACATTGATGTAGCTTACAAGTGGCTGTAACATTACATGGGGGGAACGCTACTTTGTTATTACCGTAGTTATAGCCCTACAACTAGAAGCCCAGAGTTGTTTCCTGGTCGGCGTCACAACAGTGAAAGGAAAAATCTCGCCCTGATCATGACTGAATGGGCTTGTTCATTTCTCTGTCCCTGCAGCGTTGCTCTGTGTGGAGCTGAAGACAGGAAGACGTGTTTCTGGCGCCATCAGAAGGGTTCTTCCAGACCACTACCTGGCAACATCAGACGACTGTCTACGAACTTCCTCAAGGACTACCACGGAGCTGTGGGTCTGAGACAGGGAGGTACACAGGACACGTACTGACAACACTGATGTACTTCTACTGTTACCGTACACACACTGATCACAAGGCTAAGACAACGCTGGAGAACGCTGAGACGCCAGGGAGGAGAGAGAGGCCAAAACTACTGCAGGGAGGAGAGAGAAGGCCCAAAACTACTGCAGGGAGGCGACGAGAGGCCAAAACTACCGCTGGGCAGACCGCAGAGACTGCAGGGAGGAGAGAGAGGCCAAAACTACTGCAGGGAGGAAGAAGAGAGGGCCAAACTACTGCAGGGCGAGGAGAGAGAGGCCAAAACTAGCTGGGAGAGCGCAGAGACCTGCCGGGGGAGAGAGAGGCACACTACTGCAGGGAGGAGAAGAGAGGCCAAAACTACTGCGGAGACGCAGAGACGCAGGGAGGAGAGAGAGAGGCAAAACTAACTGCTGGGAGCACCGCAGAAGACTGCAGGGCAGGAGAGAGAGGCCAACTACTGCACGGGAGGAGAGAGAGGCCAAGACTACCGCTGTGGAGAACCAGAGACTGCAGAGGAGGAGAGAGAAGGCCCCAAAACTACTGCAGGGCAGGAGAGAGAGGGCCAAAACCTATGGCAGGGAAGGCGAGAGAGGCCAAAACTACTAGCAGGAGGAGAGAGAGGGCCAAAAACTAGCTTGGGGAGACGCAAGAGACTGCAGGGAGGAGAGAGGGGCCAACTACTGGCAGGGAGGAGGCAGGAGGCCAGAAAACATACTGGGCACAACGGGAGGAGAGAGAGGCCAAAACTACCCGCTGGGAGACGCAGAGACTGACAGGGAGGTAGACGAGAGGCCAAAACTACTGCAGGGACGGAGAGAGCAGGCCAAAAATACCGCTGGGAGTACGGCGAGAGACTGCAGGGAGCAGAGAGCAGAGGCCAACACCTACATAGCACGGCGAGGAGAGAGAGGCCAAAAACTACTGCAGGGAGGAGGAGGGCAAAACTACCGCTGGGAGACGGCAGAGACTCGAGAGGAAGAACGCTACCTAAACACACAATCAGCCACCAAGTAGGAGAATGCTCGTATTTCGTGTTATTATGTTTATAATTAAAGTTCTAATGAAATTTTGTATAGAAGCAGTCTGACTGAGCGATGGTAGGGCACCAGCCGGCTCGTAAGCATATCATTCAAAACCATGCCTGTTCGTGTGTTTGCACAGCAGCTCTTCGGCTTGCTTCAAACATATTGCGGTCTGTTTATGATTCAAGCCTAATCAACTCCCGAGATTACGGCTCGGTTGGGTAAACCGAATGTGCAATGGCTAGCTAGTTTAAGCCGGGATGTTGGCTAAGATAGCGCTTTTCAAACGTCACTCGCTCTGACGACTTTGGGAGTAGTTGTTCCTCTTCTCTGCATGGTAACGCTGCGTTCCGAGGGGGCTGTTGGTGATGTTTCACGGGTTCGAGGCCCAGGCTAGACGCGGAGAGAGAAGTGGCTGAGAACTAGCTACGCTTCTAACACTGGCAATACTAAAGTGCTATAAGAAACATCCAATAGTCAAAGCAGGGTATATAAATAGCGGAGTGACACTCAGAGCGAGTGACGTTTGATTAAGCGCCTATTAGCCGGGGCACCCCGCGTAACTAGCGCTAGCCATTTCACATCGTTTACAACAGCCTAATCTCGGAGTTGAATAGACTTGAAAGTCATAAACAAGCGCAATAGCTGCCTGGCAAACGCCGGCAAGTGCTGTTTGAATGAATGTTACGAATGCCTGCTGCTGCCGTATGATCGCTCAGTCAGACCTGCTCTATCAAATCATACTTAAGTTATAACATAATAACACACAGAAATACGAGCCTTTGGTCATTAAATATGGTCCGAATCCGTAACACTATCATTTCAAAAACAAAACGTTTATTCTTCAGTGAAAACGGAAGCGTTTCGCTGATTTTATCTAACGGCCGCATCCATAAATCTAAATTCCTTGTACATTGCCAACGCTTCAATGTTATGTCATAATTAACGTAAAACTGTTGGCAATTAATTACTGCCTTTGTTAAGGAATAATGAGTTCGCAAATGAAGCCCAGGCGCGGCCCAAACGCGCATTATACCTAAGACTGTGCAGCGGAATGCAAGAGAAGTGATCCACAGTTCCCTAATTATATAGAAATTCATGGATAGAGGCAATATTAAACTAAATACTGCCGTAAAATAATACTACTTGTGTATTGGATTTAAAGAAAGGCATTGATGTTTAGGTTAGAGTACATGGTGGTTAGGTACTTTGTCGAGAAGTAGTCGCATCGATTAATATCACACGCAGGATACGCTAGCAATAAACTATAATATCATCCAACCATTGTAGTAACTAGTGATTATGTTGAGGGTTTTTTCTAAGAATAGTTTTAATGCAGCTAGCAGAACTTACCTTGGCTTCTTGCTGCCCTCGGTGTAACAGGTTACAGTCAGGCCTGCCACGCAGCTGCTCCTCGTGGAGTGCACTGTAAGGCAGGTGGTTAGAGCGTGTACTAGTCTACGGAAGATTGCAAAAACGAATCCTGAGCTGACAAGGTAAAAATCTGTCGTTCTGCCCCCCTGAACAAGGCGTTAACCACCCGTTCCTAAGGCTGTCATTATGAAAATGAAGAAGTTTCTTCTAACTAACTTGCCTGTTAAAAAGGTGACAAAAGAAAAAGAAATCGGGTACCAAATGATACGGATTTTGCTAAAATCACCGACTAGAGACCAGGTAGTATCTTTTTGTGTCTAAAATTGTATATGCAAGAGAAAGGCAGTGGAAAAACAATGCTTTATGCACTAATATTGGAGATAGACATCATATATCAGAAAGTACAAAAATATCCAGAGATCTTATCTCTGGTGACATATGATGATGCTTTGTTGCGCGTTTTGACAACATAAAGAACTGTCCTTTGTCCATAATTAACCGTCATGTAGCGTATAAGCGACTGTATCTTGTTCTTGTCCATAATACGCAAATGTAGGCATAGCTACACACTGATATCTGGCTCTTTGTCCATAGTAATGTTTCAATTAGGCATGCTACACTGTATCTGTCTTCCATAATGTCAGACGTACACATTCTGTCAAATAATCCATGTAGTCTATAGCTACACGTATCTGTCCTTGTCCATAATAATCTCATGTAGCTATAAGCTACACTGTATCTGGCTCTTTGTCCATTATAATCTCAGTAGGCTATAGCACAACTGTATGCTGTACTTCTGTCATAACAATCTCAAGTAGGCTCATAGCTACAACTGTATCTGTCTCTTGTCCATAATAATCTCAATGTAGGCTATAGTACACTGTATCTGCTCTTGTACCATAATAATCTCATGTAGGCATTGCTACCTGTATCTGGCTCTCTTGTCCAAATAAATCTCTGTAGAGCTATACTAGCCTATCTTTCTCTTGTCAATATCTCATGTGCTCTACACTTCGTCTACATAATAATCTCATGTAGGCTATATGCTACACTGTAATGCTGCTCTTGTCCATAATCATCCATGTAGGCTATAGCTACACTGTATCTTGGCTCTTTGCCATAATAATCTCATGTAGTAAGTACACGTATCTGGTCCTTTGTCATAGTAATTCTCATGTAGGCTATAGCACTGTATCTGTCTCTATGTCCATAGTAATGTCATTAGACGCTATAGCTACACCTGTATCTGTCTCTTGTCCATAATAATTATGTAGCTATAAGGCTACCAGCTGTATCTGGTCTCTATGTCCATAATTAACCTCATTAGGCTATGCTAACACTCTGTATCTGTCTCTTTGTCCATAAAATCTCATGTAGGCTATAGCTACACTGTATCTGTCCTTTGTCCATAATAATCGCATGTAGCACTTATAGCCTACACTGTACTCTTCTCTTTGTCCATAATAATCTCATGTAGCTATAGCTTCACTGTATATCTGGTCTTGTCCATAATATCCTCATGTAGGCTATAGCTAACCTGTATCTGCTTTGTCAAATAATCTCATGTAGCTATAGCTACACTGTATCTGTCCTCTTGTCATAATAACCTTACAATAGCAACTATTGTTCTTGCCATATAGAACTCAGCCATGTATCTGGCTCTTTGTCCATAAAATCTCATGTAGGCTATAGCTACACCTGTATTGATCTAATCGTTCCATAATAATCTCTATGTAGGGCCCTATAGGCTACACTGTATCTGCTCTTTGTACCAAGGATAATCTCATGTAGGCTAAGCACACTGTTCTTGCTCTTGTCCATAATAATGCTGCATGTAGGACCTAACTGTATCTGCTTTTGTCCATAATTCTCTGTAGGCATAGCTACACTGTATCTGTCTCGTTGTCCATAATAATCTCATGTAGGCCTAAGCTAACCCGCCAATACACCATAGGCTTAGTCTACGTATCGCTCTTTGTCCATAATCAAATCTTCATGTAGGCTCCACTGAGCTCACACTGTATCTGCGACGTCGCAGCTGTTGGGTCTTGGAACGGCACATGCCAAGTCCAGAGTGATCCATTTGCCTATACGACAACGCAACAAAACCATCAGTCGAGTTAAATGCTGATGGAACCCATTTACTGTTCTTCGAATGTCACACCACATCAAACTTTTATCCCACAAGGTCAAATTTGGGAAATGCATATCAGAATTTACGCCTCTAGCTACTAGTACTAAAACTCTTGATATTATGCTGGAGGGAACAAACGTAACCACGCTCTAATTCGCAAGCGCTTGAAACCTCTTGGCGCTGTCTTCTCAGTGATTCAGGGTCGTCACCCATAGCATGTCATGGTTCTACAGGACATGGTCTTGTTACCTGGTGCAACAGCTCATGTTGCAATTACTGCACCGGTATATACCTGGCTCCGTCTGCGGGCGGTGTTGGCAATCTATCTGCACCCAAGATTGCTTGCACGCAGTTTGTTTTACTACTCCAGGTCTGGTTCCAAACATTTGCAACCTTCTACCTTCTTAACCAAATCACCTCTCTAAAAACAAGTCTCTCACCTGCCCGCCTGCTATACCACACTCCTCGCCCAGCGTTGCTCTGGACCACCTATATGTGACCTGATTGCCCCCATCTATCTTCAGAGCTCGTGCTGCTAGGACGACCCTAAATTTTAACCTGCTTAACACCCAGCACCCTAACAATCTAAGCCTTGATGCCCCAATAGTCACACTGACAAATTATCAATCCGAACTACCAGGTACAACCCCAAGTTCCGTAGACACGGGTAACCCTCATAGATAATCATCCTACACAGGAACAAACTTTCCCTTCCAAATAACCTCTGCGGGTTTTCAACCTAAGATTCAGCGATCAGCTGCCTCATTGCCTGCATCCGGTAATGGGTGCAGCGGTCAAACAGACCTCCACTCATCACTGTCAACGCTCCTGAAACACTTCAGCGAGCAGGCTTTCTAATCGACCTGGCCGAGGTTCGTGGAAGGATATTGATCTCATCCCCGTCAGTAGAGATGCCTGGGACATTTTTTTTAAATGCCTTCCTCACCCATCTTGAATAAGCAGCCCATTCAAGAGAATTTCGAACCAGGAACAGATATAGCCGTTGGTTCTCTCTCCTGGACCTGACTGACCCTTTAACCAACAGAAAAACATCCTATGGGCGTTCTGCATTAGCATCGAACAGGCCCCCGGTGATATGCAACTTTTCAAGCGGAAGCTAGAAACCAGTTATACACAGGCAGTTAGAAAAGCCAAGGCTAGCTTTTCAAGCAGAAAAATTTGCTTCCTGCACACAAATTCAAAAAAAAGTTCTGGGACACTGTAAAGTCCAGGATAGAGATAAGACACCTCCTTCCCAGCCTTAACTGCTCTGAAGATAGGGAAAACTAGGGCACCAGGACCGACAAAATCACTATAAATTGAGAATTTCAATAAGCATTTTCTACGGCTGGCCATCTTTCCACCTGGCTACACCCTACACCGGACAACAGCACTGGCCCCTCCCCTCTGCTAATCGCCCAAGCTTTCCCCATTTCTCGTTCTCCCAAATACCAGTCAGTGATGTTTCTAAAAGAGCTGCAAATCTGGACCCTTACAAAATCAGTCCGGGCTAAGATAATCTGGAACGCGCTTTCTTCTAAAACTATCTGCTGAAATGTTGCCACGCCGCACTATTACTAGCCTTTTCAACCTCTCTTCGTGGTCCGTTGAGATTCCCAAAGATTGGCAAAGCAGCTGCGGTTATCCCCCTTCAAAGGGGGGACACTCTTGACCCTAACACAGCTACAGACTATATCTATCCTACCCTGCTTTTCTAAGGTCTTCCGAAAGGCCAAGTCAAAAACCAGAAGTTACCGCGACCATTTCGAATCCCACGATACTTCTCCGCTATGCAGATCTGGTTTCAGCGCTGTCATGGTGCACCTCAGCCACGCTTACGAAGGTATACAACGATATCTTAAACCGCCATCTGATAGGGGAAACAATACTGTGCAGCCCGTATTCAGTTGACCTGGCCAACGGCTTTTGACTCTGTCAATCAGCCAACATCTCTCTCGGCAGAACGTCGAACAGCCTTGGTTTCCTCTAAATGATTGGGCCGTCACGGCCTGGTTCACCAACTACTTCTCTGATCGAGTCAGTGTGTCAACATCGGAGGGCTCTGTTGTCACGGGCCTCTGGCAGTCTCCATGGGGTCCACGAAGGGTTTCATTCTTTGGAAGCCCGACTCTCGCACTCTGCTTACATCAATGCTGTCGCCTCTTTGCTGCTGGTGATGATCTCTGACCACCTCTACCGGCCTCAGACGAACTGATTCTGTATAACTTCTGGCCTATTCTTTGACACCTGTGTTAACAACTCCTCCAGGCGAGCTTCAATAGCTATAACACACTCTCCTTCCGTGGCTCCAATTCAGCTCTTAAATACAATCAAAACTTAAAGTGCATGCTCTTCAACCGAGTCGCTGCCTGACCTGCCCGCCTGTCCAACCATCAACTACTCTGGACCGGCTCTGAAATTAGAATTATGAGTGGACAACTACAAATACTATGGTGTCTGGTTAGCCTGTAAACTCTCCTTTCCAGACTCACATCAAACATCTCTCAATCCAAAGTTAATCTAGAAAATTGGTTTCTATTCCGCAACAGAAGCAATCCTTCACTCATTGCTGCAAAACATAGCCCTTGGGTAAAACTGACCATCACCTAACCAATACCTCGCTTCGTGATGTCAATTTCAAAATAGCCTCCAAAACCCTACTCAAATAACTTGGATGCAGTCTATCACATGTGCCGAATCCGTTTTGTCACCAAGCCCAATACTACTACCGGGCACCACTAAGGCGCCCTGTACACTCTCGTTGGCTGGCCCTCGCTCTCATACTCGTCGCCAAACCCACTGTTCCCAGGTCATCAAAGCATGCTAACAAGACCATGCTAGGTAAAGTCCCCCCCCTATCTCAGCTGCTGGTCACGCATAGCAACACCTAACCTGTAGCAACGCCGCGTCCAGCAGGTGTACTCTCTGGTCACCCCCAAACCAATCTCCTTTGGGGCGCCTCTCCTTCCAGTTTCTCTGCTCCAATGAGCTGGAACGAACTACAAAAATTCTGAAACTTGTGAAACACTTAATTCTCCCTCACTAGCTTTAGCACCAGCTGTCAGAGCAGCTCATAGATTACTAGCCCCTGTACAAGCCCATCTTAATTTAGGCAAACAACTACCCATCTTTCCTACTGTATTTATTTATTTATTTTGCTCCTTGCACCATTATTCTGTCTCTACTTTGGCGCTTTCTTCCACTGCCATCACACCATCTCGCCGTGTTTTTAGTTTTTATTTTACTTGCTGTGTTGTATTTCCTGTCGCATCCGATGGCCTTTTTTATATCTTTTATTTATTTATACATATATTTGTTTGCCTTCACCTCCCTTATTCAACTCACTTGCCCTCACCTTGTAAATATAGACTTTGTTTTTTTTTTTCACCTGTTCCATTGAATTGTTTTGTTTTTACATACCATGTGTGAGTAACTTTGTTTGTATGTAATGTGTCGACTGCTTTTGCTTCTGAATCTTGGCCCACAGGTGCAATTATGTAGTGAGAAGCGTGTTCTCAATTTGCGTAAGCCTGGTTTAAGTAAAGGTTAAATAATGAAAATAAATAGAAATAGATAATAAAAATGACTGAAAGAAAATGTAACTGCATTTACGTGAATACCAGAAGTGTAAAGTATTTGGATAAAGGCTGGGGTGAATTCATTACGCTGGACATCTGTCAACTGCGGCTTTGTTCCTTAATGTGAACGCATGTGCGTGTAGGTTCATCTACTTTACGAGGCTAGGTCGAACACGCGTAGGTTCATTACCTTTACCAGGCTAGGTCAAACACGCTGGTAGGTTTCCATTGATTCTTTTAACAGGCTAGGTCAATCCACGCCTGTAGGTTCCTGATTACTTTTGAACAGCTGAGGTCAACACGCTGTAGGGTCATTACTTAACAGGCTAGGTCACACACAGCTGTAGGTTCCATTACCCTTTAACAGGCTAGGTCAAACACGCGGCATGTTCCATTACCGTTTCAGGCTAGGTCAACACGCTGCCACGGGTTTCTGAGGCTGCTGGTGTTTACTGGTTTGAGAGCCAGCTAATCGTTAGCTACTGGGAGTAGTGGTGCTTGGGCTGCGTGCTTTTGTGTGAAATTAATACCTGCACCAGCCTCTTACAGATAACAATTGAATAAGGGAACTCTCGCCACACAGATTCACATTAAAACAGCTTTTTATTTACAAATCAGGGCAGGCAGTGCATGCAGCATGGGTTCAATTTAAATAATTACATTCTCCTCCAATTAAAGAAGTAATCTCATAGCTTGCTTCCACACCTTTGGTTCAACATCATGGATGCCAGCATGCCATGCATCATGAAGCATAGTGTAAAAATATTAACGTTGTTTAGCTAATCTTAACGGAACCATAACCTGCATCTGGATGAAAGACAAATAATACAATCCGTAAAGCCGATGGAGTGTGTGTGTACTGTCCCTTGTGTTCTCGTAGTAGACTCTCTGATTTGGGCCTGTAGTGTGGTCGCAGTCGTCTTGGCGCATCCGCAGAGCATGGATCGTTTTTGGGCTTGTAAGAAGATGGGAATTTGTCTATGCGCAATAGCCCACACATGGTCTCTTCATCACAATTCCTACAGTAAGGGAGGGGAACAGGTGGGTGAGACATGGTAACATCACCTTTATATTCCTGCTCCACCGGGAGACTGGGATTCATCCCACATCCAAACGCCCCCGCGTTTCCAACATGTCGAATCAGGGGTCACGAAGTTGCTATTTGAAAGGTCGGTCACGACACATTCCTAGGTGGCAAAGGTCAGATGGATATGGTCATTTAATAGGTAGTAACAAACACACACACACACACACACACACACACACACACACAACTTGTCACAGTCATTTCAAGTCAACATAATACAAATGGTATTAATATTATCTAATAAGGTTACGTTAGAATGACACATTTTTATGTATATGACGTGGTAGACAAACTGTTAATCAGGCTCACATTGTTCTCTGAATATTTGTTCACATGAGGAAAAGCTGACTAACTTTGTCTGTGTCATCTTCATACTCAGGTATGCAGGGGTAGGTGTAGATGGTGACATCATCAGGGGCGAGGATCTTGGCATGTATGGCTGTGCTCTTCCCATCAACCTCACTGGGATGCTTGATGATGTCAATCTTTATAGGGAGCTGCAAACACAAGTTAGAGGAAGTTTACAGTGTGACCAACCATGTTCATCAATTACAGGTCAGGTATTACCAATACAAACAGTCAACACACTGTGAATTGTCTCAAACTTGTATCTATGTGTTCTTTCATGTTTGGCTGTAACAAAAGCCTGCATCTGCACTAGAACCGAAGTACACTTCAATCTAGTGTGTGAGGCACCGTAAGTAGTACTACTATCTCTGACACCCCATGTCTGCAGGCTAGTGCTTTAATAAAACCAATCAGATTAGGCCACTACAAGCCTGTGTGTGTTAAATGTAATAGGACCAATAAGGAGAACCGAGCTCCAGATCTTTCCCTGACCTTGACGGAGGGGATTTCCTGCTGGCTGACGCCCACTAAAGAGCAGCAGGTGTAGCAGAAGAACATCCGGGAGCCTCCGCAGCTAGAACACTTCAGCCTGCCCCTCTGCTGCGCCTGCTCCAGCTCCCTGTGGGGAGCCAGCTTCAGACRATGGAGGGGAGGGGAYGCAGGGACAGGGTTCTGTTTGGTTACTGGTTTGGAGTCCTTGTCAGGATGTTGGGTTTTAGCCAGTGGTGATTTGGGAGAGGAGGACATGTCCACGCCGCCGGGACTGGCTAGCACGTCCGAACTGGACATCCTGCTGACTAACTGGASGTGGCTGACAACAAACAAAACATCAAACTGAAGAATCAGGTGCCCAGCCTGGGACGTAGTTATACCAGTTAGCTAGGTAGTTGGCTCGCTACTAAGCAAGTCACAACAAATAAGTCAAAAGCCTGCATTTCAAAACATTCCAATGTGGATAACTCATTCAAAAGATATAGAATTTTAAATCAATGGTCACTTCTATTGTCACAAGAAAATGCAATGGGTAATTTCAACAACAAAAAATATATGGTTTTAAATACATTAATACCAATAATGAAAAAATACAATGTTGACACAGGTATGTTGAGAATATTGGTCTATAGAGAGAACTTTTKTACCCATCTCAGTTAAAGTGGGGTGGGAAATACTCAGTAGGTTCTCTACTAACCAAATATGGTTCGTTTTGGAGTGGGACTGTAATACATACCCAGCAACACTTCGTTCTCTACCCCCTCTAACGCCCAATGCAATATACTGTAATACACAGTACATGGGATACATATTGGCTTGTAGAGAGAAAGGTATAACAAGTTGTCTCAGCTAACATGGGCTGGGAAATACTCAGTAGGGTCTCTACCAGGGGTTTTCCCCATTAGCTGGTAATCACTGCTTTAAGACGTTCTTTTTTTATGCAGATAAAACTGAAGCCGGCCAAATTGACCGGGAGAAAATGGTAGACAGGCTATCAGTGCATCACCCACCACTTCACAATGTGAGCTGGAGGCAGTATGCATTTTTAAAACATACTTAATTGTTTGAAACCTGAATGTTTTACCACATTGTGAGGCATGTCTTACATTGCTTGAAAATYCAACCATAGAAACATGGAGGCAATTATTTTATAAAGACTTCATAGGCGTCACACGAGTTTCAAGTTTGGGGAGCATATTTCTTCTACCGATCTGTGCCAGTTATGATCTTCATACGCACATTTTCATGGAATAGTTTCATTTCAACAATAACATTTGTGTTTCTCAATCATTGTCTCGTGGTTAATCAAAACATTCTTAATGTTAATCAGCACCAGTCTCTGACATATGGATACATTTATACACTGATCATTGGCGGTTAAATAGCTTAAATGATCGCATGGAGCTCAGAGATGGCCAATGCAGCCGTTGGCCTAGAACTTTCATTATCAACTAAGTTAAAATACATAAAGCCGACAAATAAAAACAGTAGAAAATATACTGATAAATTCGGATTCTTTCACATTCATCTCTCAACTCAGCTTGTCTGCATGTCTCCCTTTATATCTGTCTGTCTTGGCTTGAGCTATCACTAGTGAAGCACAACATTGTATCAAATCAATCAACTGGATCTGACCCAAAGCCGTCTCTAGTGAACTGTGTGAGGTGACTGTGTGAGGTGAAGAAAAAATTACTGAGAAGCTCAGCTTATTAGTGGTGGACATGGTGATTTAAGACAATCAAAAATCGAACATCCCCAAATGGGCATTTTCTTACATTTGCGTGCAGCAGGCCAGGTAGGCTACTTCTATGCGTGCTCAGGCGTGTGTGTTCCCTCAACATTAACAAGACAGAAACAAGGCCCATGCTCATTGCTCACATGGAGCACTCCAAACAAACRACAATGACTACTGACTATTTCCCAACCCACTTTAGCTGAGACTGGTCAAAAAGTTCTCTCTACAAGCCAACGTGTATTGATTTGGGGACTATAGATTTTTTATTTAACTAGGCAGATTGGGTGGAGTGAAAAGCCAGCAGCAGGCTGTGCGACACAGCCCCCCTCCAAAACTAGTAGAGACCCTACTGAGTATTTCCCACCACACTTTAGCTGAGACAGGCATAGCCGCAGGAAGTAGGGGTGCTGTATCGCAAAAAAAATTYGAAATARAAAAACGGAACCTTTTTTTGGGTGGGGGTTCCACAAAAGTAGTGCACTGGGCCTTTAATAGTGCTGTATTAGTGGACCCATATAGCCATCCACATAGTGTATTGCGTTGCAGAGATAGGAGTGGTTGAAGTAAGGAGTCACCAGTACTCTGTATTAAACCCGTTGCCCAGCACAAGAGACCCATTTTTGCAATATCTATTGAATAATTTCAATAACATTATTTGTATTTTATTAAAAGTGTATTTCTTTAAATAAGCCTACACAATCGCTTAACATACCAGTATCTGTGTAAACTTTCAAATAAATGCTGTATAAATAATACAATATTAAGTTATCAAATTATCCATACATTTATTCAGAGGTGGTTGCAATGCTGTGAAAAAAAAGTTGTACCACAGAACAATGAGACAGATATTTCACCGGATGTTTAAATGTGAAACCTCCGCTTGGCGTTTCCATTCACTACCAAGTATGGTAGTAAGAGGAAGCCCAATGGAGAAGATGGATTTTGGCCGATATTGTGCAAATGTTCTCATTGATGAAACATTTGATCTCAGTACAGTTTTCTGTTCCAAACTCAAATATTGTATTTACAGAGTGGACTGCGTTTGTGAGACTTTAACCTTTACCAAAGTTGGCTACAAAATTGCGTGGTTTAGAAGGAGCGCAAGGTGAATGAGTTATTGCACACTTCAGAGTTGGAGTTCCTAACGGAAATATGCATATTATTGCTAAACGGCTAATAATAATCTCGCTAGCTCGTGCTTGGCTCTGCCCACTATGGACTAATTTGTTCCGATTGGAAACGACAGGCTGTGTCTCTTGGTTTAGTTATAAAGTATTTGTTGTACTGCACCAGAGTGCTAAAATATATTATATATAAATTACAAAGTTTAGGCATGTCTTTGCAGGGGGGAATGCGGGCATAATATCCTGTTGCTAGAGAGAACGGTAATGTCAGCACTGCAGCGTGCAAGCAAAGGAGTTTTATAACTAACACCATTGTGCTAACTTAGTTAGCTAGAACTTGTTGCAGATAATGATAGCTAGCTAAATTAGCTTGAGGCTATAAACAGGTTCATATAGCGATACAAGGAATGTTTATGTAACAGTGGAAGACATAAATCCCATTCACAATTCATTAACGTTACCTGTTTAAAATGAGACTTGATCCATTGATTTAGAGCAATTGTCGATGTACTCGAAGCGGAGCAAGCATGGACTCGTTCTACGCCGGAAGGTCAACGGAAGAATTTAGCGGCGCGAATGTTAATTACAGCTGTTACTTAGCAACGGACACATGCGTAATATTTTGACAGTCAGGCTGAGCATCTTTGGAGGGTCAGAAACAAAACATGGCTAAACAACAGAACCAGAGGACGATGAAGAAATCCTGAGCACGTTTGAAAAGTTTGTTCGGAATCAGGGACTGGTAAGAAAAGCCTTATAAACAATGGCTATTTATTAGATACTGCTGCCAATGTGTTAATTTGACGTTAGCTAACGTTAACAAGTAGTTCCTAGCACAGTCCAGGCAAGAAAGATTACATAGTGTAGGCAATTTTGTTTTCTACCATGTGTTAAGCTGTAAGAATTCACTTGCTAATGTATACACTACCGGTCAAAAGTTTTAGAACACCTACTCATTCAAGGGTTTTTCTTAATTTTTACTATATTCTACATTGTAGAATAATAGTGAAGACATCAAAACTTTGAAAATAACACAATGGAATCATGTAGTACCCAAAAAGTGTTAAAAACAAATCAAATATATTTGAGATTCTTCAAATAGTCACCCTATTTGAAGGAGTTCCTACATATTGCTGAGCACTTGTTGGCTGCTTTTCCTTCACTCTGCGGTCCGACCTCATCCCAAACCATCTCAATTGGTGTAGGTTGGGTGATTGTGGAGGTCAGGTCATCTGATGCAGCACTCCATCACTCGCCTCTTGAAAATAGCCCTCGGTCATTGTCCTGTTGAAAAACAAATGATAGTCCCAACCAATCACGTCTCACAAAGATATGGTGGTTGGAAACCAAAAATCTCCAATTTGGACTCCAGACCAAAGGACAAATTTCCACTGGTCTAATTGTTCATGTTTCTTGGCCCAAGGTAGTCTTTTCTTCTTATTGGTGTCCTTTAGTAGTGGTTTCTTTGCAGCAATCGACACTGAAGGCCTGATTCACACAGTCTCATCTGAACAGTTTATGTTGAGATGTGTCTGTTACTTGAACTCTGTGAAGCATTTATTTGGGCTGCAATTTCTGAGGCTGTAACTCAATGAACTTATCCTCTGCAGCAGAGGTAACTCTGGGTCTTCCTTTCCTGTGGCGGTCCTCATGAGAGCCAGTTTCATCATAGCGGCTTGATGGTTTTTGCGACTGCCGCTTGAAGAAACTTTCAAAGTTCTTGAAATGTTCCGTATTGACTGACCTTCATGTCTTAAAGTAATGATGGTCTGTTGTTCTCTTTGCATATTTCAGCAGTTCATAATATGGACTTGGTCAATTACCAAAATAGGGCTATCTTCTGTATACCACCCCTACCTTGTCACAACACAACTGATTGGCTCAAACGCATTAGGAAGGAAAGAAATTCCACAAAACGAACTTTTAAGAAATGCATTCCAGGTGACTACCTCATAAAGATGTTTTAGAGAATGCCAAGAGTGTGCAAAGCTGCATCAAGGCAGAGGGTGGCTATTTGAAGAATCTCAAATATAAAAATATTTTTGATTTGTTTTGCACTTTTTTGGTTACTACATGATTCCATATGTGTTATTTCATAGTTTTTATGTCTTCACTAATATTCTAAATGTAGAAAATAGTAAAAATAAAGAAAAAAACCTTGAATGAGTATAGGTGTTCTAAACCTTTTTGACCGGTAGTGTAGTATTTGAGATGGATAACAGCATGATAATAATCAACATAAATACTCACATATAACAAATAGGTCTACATCATGATACTGAAACGGTCTCTCAACATTTTCTGTAGGTTGACTGGCCCGTGGCGTTTGAGGAGAATATAAGATATATCATCCCACTTCAAACATTACAGTCATCCCAGACAGATATATGACTACTTTAAAAGTAAACGTTGCCATTCCCAGTGGACGTCACCATGTCCTTCTCCAAGAGCATAGAGGAGCTATATTCCAAGATAAAACTACATGCATCCATAATGTCACAAGAACAGAGCAAAAACAAGAATGCGGAGTCAGTGTTTGATGACATGAATAAATGTAAGTAGCTACACTACCCACAGCTCTCAAATCCACCATCAGGCCAAATTGTGTATTTCTAACCCAGGTCATTGAAACATAGGCTGCTGTGAAGTGGTGATACCGTTGCCATTATCTCAATGTTTCTTTCTCAGATAAAATGTATGTGCAAAGAGCACATCGAATCATCAAAGAGCAGGTAATGATTTTTAGACAGTGAAATTGCAGAGTTGCAGTTATAATTATTTGTATTAGATATGATCATTTATATAGGATGATTCTGATTCACAACAACATTGACTGTTTAATTCCAGAGTGAGGCAGTGTCGCGGAGCTTGGACATCAAGGTGAGTCTGTTGTCTTGTCTGTTTATGGCTCTTTACACCATGAGGGACATATCTCTCTGGTGTTTACTTAGTTAAACTAATGAGTGTGTTTCTCCCAGGACTATACTACCCAGGGTTTGATGTAGTCGAGGACACTGACATCCCAGGACATCCTGATGCCTTACAGCATTTGGACAGCGTCTCAGAGGCCCAAGGCTTTAATGTACGTACCTGCAATCTCATATCTACTCTTGTGGTGTGTGTGTGTGTTGTGTGTGTGTGTGTGTGCGTACCAGACCAGAGTTCTGCTCTCCCTCATCACAGGGGAATACTGTGGCAGCTCTGCAACCAATCACGTTCATCTAAGAGCAGCCAGGCTCCTATTAAAGTCCTGTAGTATTAACAGTCCCAGGCTGCATACTAAAATCCCATTCCCATATAGTGCACTACTTGTAACCAGGACCCGTAGAGTTTCCCATAGGGCTCTGGTCAAAAGTAGTGCACTATACAGTATACAGAAACGGAGAGACAAATGAAAGGCAGAGTAAACCAGTGCTGGGCTAGGTCTTATTTATGACCACAAACACTAATATCCATCCATTGCGCTGAAAGCCAGATGTGGCCGGTCCGGGTGATGGAGAGCAGACTTGTTATGTTATGTCAGGTCTCACAGATACCTGAGCTGTCACAGCTTTAGGAAAAAGAGAAAGGGATCGCATGCAAACTTCGCATGCACGTCAAGCACATGTGTATTGAATGTGGCCCTCTCCCGCTCTCGTGCATGCGATCGGATTCGACTGCATTCCAAACACATATGATTAATCTCTCACATATGTACTGTAGCTATGCTGCTGTGTGGCAGTCTTTAACGGTAGGGTGGATTGGTATTCATTGAAAAGTAGATTAGAGATTAGCTAGTTATCTGTAATGCTTTATTTAACACTCCTGTGTCAGCTGGTATTTACCGACACAATTGGTAACAACCTACCAACAGCTAAGGTCATGGTGGCTGTTTCAATGAGTTATCAAAATACTAAAGAATAATTATTGTGCAATTATTATGTAATTACCACTTTGCAATTACCATTTAATTGCTGTGTACATAACAGGACAATTCCTTCTCATTGGGGTTAGGCTAATCATCATTAATCCTGCCGTGTGTGTGTGTGCATGTGTGTGTGATTCTTTACTGCAGCTAGGCTTCCTGAAGATCTGGAGGCCGTTCTTTCTGTGTGATCTGTCCGTGGCTGTTCTCAAAGACACATTCTGGTGGTTCTTCCTCCACAGATTTAAGGTGACTTCACTCCAACCTTTGTGATGCACTGTATCAACGCACAATGCAACCAAGACATGTAACTTTGATACATATATTAATATGAGGCAGATGATGGGGGAGACTAGTCTTTTCCTCCAGCCTGTACAGTACATCCATCACTGGTAATAAAGTATTTATAGATGAATGTGATTTATAGGAAATGCGTGCAGTGATGATCTTATCTGAAMGTTTCTGCCAGATTCCACAACTAAGTTATGATATACTCAGTATTAAGTAGAGGCAGTCTTACACACGTATGCACAATAGAAAGCGTATGCACAATAGAACTATTGAAATATCTAAATATTGTACGTAATAGTTCCTGATAGAGTTGAGTAAATGATGAAATGTATGGCTCTGTGCGTACATTTATTTTAGAATATGTTCTGACAGTTGTTGGATGCTGTCAGGTTAGGTAGCCTGCAGTACCTTACAGTGTGGAATTGTGTGTCAATATCCTCCCAGCCTAATGTGGAGGAGGAGAGCCAGTTGTTTGATCGGATCTCTGGAGCCTTTGTCTCTCTGCTGATGACCGTTCAGATGGACCTGAAGGACAAGCTCTTTAAGGTACTTATGTATATTTAACAAACACTGTTATCCAGAGAGACTTACATTCAGAGCATTCAGCTGTCACAGTCATTGCAAGTAGAACCTTCTTCAAAACAGCTGCTGTCTGCAAAATCCCTGCCCTTAACTTACTTGAAGAAAAGACAAGTGTGAGTGTTTGTGCAAGACAAGACAGGTGCACCAGTTACAGTAAAGACTGTGTGTGTTCCAGGTGTATGCAGACTGCCTGGCCCAGGCGGTTTACGCAGCGTTCTACGGAGCGTTCCCTGAGTCCATGGAACGTCTAGGCCATGACTTCAAGACAGACCTGACTGACCTCATCTCCCTCTGGGTGTCAGGTTAGGGTTATTGTTTGGGTCTGGTGATCATGGCATGCAACCACATCACGCTGTATTTAGAGAGCAGTTTAACATCTCAATGCAGTACAGACTTCCTAAACAACAAAATGACAAACTGTAAATGACAAAGAACAACAAAGATCAAATCAAAATGTATTTGTCACATGCTTGGTAAACAACAGGTACAGACTAACAGGGAAATTTACTTACTTACTTCTCAACAATGCAGAGAGAAAATAGAAACATTTTAGAAAGAAATTGTAACACGAGGAATAAATACACAGTGAGTAATGATAACTTGGCTATATACACGGGGTACCAGTACTGAGTCGATGTGCAGGGGTACAATGTAATTTAGGTAGATATGTACATATAGGTAGTGGTAAKGTGACTATGCAAAAGGACAGATAACAAACAGTAGCAGCAGCAGCGTATGTGATGAGTCAAAAGAGTTAGTGCAAAAAGGGTCAATGCAGATAGTCCGGGTAGCTATGTTGTTAACTATTTAGCAGTCTTATGGCTTGGGGGTAGAAGCTGTTCAGGGTGTTGTTGGTTCCAGACCAACAACACCGGTATCGCTTGCCATTCGGTAGCAGAGACACCAGTCTCAGTCTATGTCTTGGGTGGCTGGAGTCTGACAGTTTTTGGGCCGTCCTTTGATAAGAACACAATACAGTTAGTGTTTAAAAATAGTTTGTCTGTTTCCCGTGTGTCTCTGTTGGTGTGAAGCCCACCCTGTTGTCATGGCAGAGCTGGAATCTGGGCTGGCTGGATCCTGTAGACACGTCCGGGAAGAGCCATGGAGAGTCAGCATGTGGTAAGACTGATCTACTGACCTGTTGTTTCAGATTCACGGAGGGTTTACATCTACTGACCTGTTGTTTCAGATTACAGTTACATCTACTGACCTGTTGTTTCAGATTCACAGAGGGTTTACATCTATGACCTGTTTTTCAGATTTACTGAGGGTTTACATCTACTGACCTGTTGTTTCAGATTCACAGAGGGTTTACATCTACTGATGTTGTTTCAGATTCACGGAGGGTTTACATCTCTGACCTGTTGTTTCAGATTTACTGAGGGTTTACATCTACTGACCTGTTGTTTCAGATTACTGGGGTTTACATCTACTGACCTGTTGTTTCAGATTCACGGAGGGTTTACATCTACTGACCTGTTGTTTCAGATTTACTGAGGGTTTACATCTACTGACCTGTTGTTTCAGATTTACTGAGGTTTACATCTACTGACCTGTTGTTTCAGATTCACGGAGGGTTTACATCTACTGCCTGTTGTTTCAGATTTACTGAGGGTTTACATCTACTGACCTGTTGTTTCAGTTCACAAGGGTTTACATCTACTGACCTGTTGTTTCAGATTCACATCTACTGACCTGTTGTTTCAGATTCACGGAGGGTTTACATCTACTGACCTGTGGTTTCAGATTTACTGAGGGTTTACATCTACTGACCTGTGGTTTCAGATTCACGGAGGGTTTACATCTACTGACCTGTGGTTTCAGATTCACGGAGGGTTTACATCTACTGACCTGTGGTTTCAGATTTACTGAGGGTTTACATCTACTGACCTGTGGTTTCAGATTCACGGGGGTTTACATCTACTGACCTGTGGTTTCAGATTTACTGAGGGTTTACATCTACTGACCTGTGGTTTCAGATTCACGGAGGGTTTACATCCTCTGACCTGTTGTTTCAGATTCACGGAGGGTTTACATCTACTGACCTGTGGTTTCAGATTCACGGAGGGTTTACATCTACTGACCTGTTGTTTCAGATTACAGGAGGGTTTACATCCTCTGACCTGTTGTTTCAGATTCACGGAGGGTTTACATCTACTGACCTATTGTTTCAGATTCACGGAGGGTTTACATCTACTGACCTGTTGTTTCAGATTCACGGAGGGTTTAACTCTACTGACCTGTGTTTCAGATTCACGGAGGGTTTACATCTACTGACCTGTTGTTTCAGATTCACGGAGGGTTTTACATCTAACTTGCCCTGTTGGTTTCAGATTTACTGAGGGTTTAGACTAAACCTACTGACCTGTTGTTTCAGACTGACTGAGGGTTTAGGCTACATCTATTCTGTCACATAACGCTGTGATGTAGTGAAGGCATGACTTGATAGTTAGACGTTAAACTGTCCAGTCATCCTGACTGTGGTGCCGTGGCCTCGCTGAGTGTTGGCACACAACAAACCATCACTGCACTGTGGACAGCTTTAGAGGAGGGACTAACTGAATACTTACCAGAAAGTGGGAAATGAAATTCATTCACTTATATTCTCACAATATTCTGTTGATCTTGGCTTGTAGCTTGTGCTCATAACTCTCAGCCATGGATTTATACTGTGTGTGTGTGTGTGTGTGTGTGTGTGTGTGTGTGTGTGGTGTGTGTGTGTGTGTGTGTGTGTGTGTGTGTGTGTGTGTGTGTGTGTGTGTGAGATTATCTCTCTCTGTGGTTTAGTTTGTCACTAGACAGGAGAGTGTGTAATGTTAGTGCTGTTTGAAAGTGTTGTGGTGTTCTGGGGTTCCGTGCTAAGCTTCCACACTCCAGACTCTCTGGGGGACAAGGTTCAAACGTATCAAGTTCAGCTGCTGCCAGGGCCTCCCTGGGTCTCCCCCTCCTCTACCTCCCCCGAGTCTCCCCCTGGAACCCCCTACACCCTCCTGCCTCTCCCCTTGTTTCCCCTCTCACCCTACCCTTCCCTCCACACATGCTGTTGGCATTAAGCACACATGTTGTCTCATTTGTTCCTGCTTCGCCACAAATGCATGCAGGGCCTACTGCCGTCCGCTGTGCTTAAAGTGTGTCTCTGGATCGTAGTAGATCGTTCCTCACATTACTTTAACAAGTGGAGAGTTTGCTGCTGTGCAACACTGATGTTGCTGATGTTACTGTAGCTGATTCCACTCATCACCAGCGTTCATGCCACTCTGACTCGATCTGCATCCCAAATGGCATCCTATTCTCCTTGGTCAAAGTAGTGCACTATATGGGGATTTGGTGCCATTTGGGTTTAGACTAAACCTACTGACCTGTTTGTTTCAGACTGACTGAGGGTTTAGGCTAAGCCTACTGACCTGTTGTTTCAGACTGACTGAGGGTTTAGGCTAAGCCTACTGACCTGTTGTTTCAGATTGACTGAGGGTTTAGGCTAAACCTACTGACCTGTTGTTTCAGACTGCCTGAGGGTTTAGGCTAAACCTACTGACCTGTTGTTTCAGATTGACTGAGGGTTTAGGCTAAGCCTACTGACACTGTTTGTTTCAGACTGACTGAGGGTTTAGGCATAAACCTACTGAACTGTTGTTTTCAGACTGACTGAGGGTTTAGGCTAACCTACTGACCTGTTGTTTCAGTTGACTGAGGGTTTAGGCTAAGCCTACTGACCTGTTGTTTCAGACTGACTGAGGGTTTAGGCTAATCTACTGACCTGTTGTTTCAGACTGACTGAGGGTTTAGGCTAAGCCTACTGACCTGTTGTTTCAGATTGACTGAGGGTTTAGGCTAAGCCTACTGACCTGTTGTTTCAGATGACTGAGGGTTTAGGCTAAAGCCTACTGACCTGTTGTTTCAGATTGACTGAGGGTTATCCTTTTCATTATCCACATTCACAGTATTGTTGAATAATAGAGGACCATACATATAGTGTTGAGACCAGTCAGGCTACTGTTCTGCCTGTCTCAGGTTCCATCTTGTTTTGGTGTGTTCTTTAGGCCTTTTGGTTGCAGACCACAGGACAAACATAATATACAACAAACTGGAATAAAAGAGACTGGACAACCCCTAACTATTTTGTATGGTTTCTATTTCTACAGCCAAGCAAAAGGGAAGGAGAGGTGATCGTCTTGGATGTTTGGGATACATGTTTGACTCCCTACAGATGTAGGATCTTAATTTGTATCACCCTGTTGAAGGATAACTTTCCTGCAATGCAGGACATTTAAAACTTGTAGTGTATTTTTGGTTAGAAAAGGCTTCTGAAGTTTGTAATTTCCACTATGTGTCTGTCTTCCATTATTTATTTTAGACAGTCTCAAAGAAATGTAAGTCTCAGAAGAACAGAAAAGCATACTCTGAGACCTTATGTTAGGCCCTGATCTGGCTATGTCATATGGTTGTGGGCTACACTACTTCATTGAGCTCCTGAGTGGCGCAGCGGTCTAAGGCACTGCATCTCAGTGCTAGAGGCGTCACTACAGACATCCTGGTTCGAATCCAGGCTGTATCACAACCGGCCGTGATTGGGAGTCCCATAGGGCGGCGCACAATTGGCCCAGCGTCGTCCGGGTTTGGCCGGTGTAGGCCGTCATTGTAAATAATAATTTGTTCTTAACTGACTTGCCTAGTTAAATATAGGTAAAAATATATTTATAATAAAAAAATATTAAGCAGACATGTTTGCTTAGAATTCCGTGGAATTATTTTATAGTATGAAGAATGCAATTGAACATAACTGAATAAAATATAAATGATATTTTCTCCTAACGATTGGAGGGAGTGCGCACATCCGGCTATTCTGTGTTGACCAGTTAACAAAGAAACAGGTCCTCCTATATGCTTCATTTAGAGTTATTTATGCAACTTTAGTTGTGATACAAACATTGGGCTGTATGTTTAGATTTTTAATACATTCTAAGGCTGGATGATGTGACTCTAATGATGATATGAAAAAAGTCACATGAAAGGCCTGAGCTCTGCTTTGTTTTTTGCGCAGGCTGAACACACTTCATCACTCTCATTCACAATTTGACAAGCACTTGATCATGCCTCGAATTTCCCAGTGGCATCCCACTGAAAAAATCATTCCTTTTGCGGCCAGTGGATGTTGTGCCCTTGGATTGAATATAATAATGATAAGACCCTTCTCCCGACTGCGTGCGCCGAAGCATCTCTCACTCACATGGCTCTCTCAGATAACTAATTTCTTATTAGCCAATGCACGTCATGTGATCAGATCCTTTTCACAGGCTAAAAGTGAAGACAGACCCATCTGGGGCATAACTGCACGTCCTAATCAAATTCCTAAGTGCATATTGAAGATGTTGGAAGATATTGGAACTGTCCACATTTACTTTTCGTCTGCCAACAAGATGAATAGGCCTAACGAACAGCAAAAGCACTAGCCTATGTCAATCTACAGTCGTGGCCAAAAGTTTTGAGATTGACACAAATATTAATTTTCACTAAGTTTGCTGCTTCAGTGTCTTTAGATATTTTTTGTCAGATGTTACTATGGAATACTGAAGTATAATTACAAGCATTTCATAAGTGTGGCTTTTATTGACAATTACATGAAGTTGATGCAAAGATTCAATATTTGCAGTGTTGACCTTCTTTTTCAAGACCTCTGCAATCTGCCCTGGCATGTTGTCAATTAACTTCTGGGCCACATCCTGACTGATGGCAGCCCATTCTTGCATAATCAATGCTTGGAGTTTGTCAGAATTTGTGGGTTTTTGTTGTTGTCCACCCGCCTCTTGAGGATTGACCACAAGTTCTCAATGGGATTAAGGTCTGGGGAGTTTCCTGGCCATGGCCAAAATATCGATGTTTTGTTCCCCGAGCCACTTAGTTATCACTTTTGCCTTATGGCAAGGTGCTCCATCATGCTGGAAAAGCATTGTTCGTCACCAAACTGTTCCTGGATGGTTGGGAGAAGTTGCTCTCAGAGGATGTGTTGGTGCCATTCTTTATTCATGGCTGTGTTCTTAGGCAAAATTGTGAGTGAGTCCACTCCCTTGGCTGAGAAGCAACCCACACATGAATGGTCTCAGGATGCTTTACTGTTGGCATGACACAGGACTGATGGTAGCGCTCACCTTTTTTCCGGATGCCCCAAACAATCGGAAAGGGGATTCATCAGAGAAAATTACTTTACCCCAGTCCTCAGCAGTCCAATCTGTACCTTTTGCAGAATATCAGTCTGTCCCTGATGTTTTTCCTGGAGAGAAGTGGCTTCTTTGCTGCCCTTCTTGACACCAGGCCACCCTCCAAAAGTCTTCGCCTCACTGTGCGTGCAGATGCACTCACATCTGCCTGCTGCCATTCCTTAGCAAGCTCTGTACTGGAGGTGCCCCGATCCCGCAGCTGAATSWACTTTAGGAGAWGGTCCTGGCACTTGCTGGACTTTCTTGGGCGCCCAGAAGCCTTCTTCACAACAATTGAACCGCTCTCCTTGAAGTTCTTGATGATCCGATAAATGGTTGATTTAGGTGCAATCTTACTGGCAGCAATATCCTTCCCCGTGAAGCTCTTTTTGTGCAAAGCAATGATGACGGCACGTGTTTCCTTGCAGGTAACCATGACTGACAGAGGAAGAACAATGATTCCAAGCACCACCCTCCTTTTGAAGCTTCCAGTCTGTTATTCGAACAATCAGCATGACAGAGTGATCTCCAGCCATGTCRTCGTCAACACTCACACCTGTGTTAACGAGAGAATCACTGACATGATGTCAGCTGGTCCTTTTGTGGCAGGGCTGAAATGCAGTGGAAATTATTTTTTGGGATTCAGTTCATTTACATAGCAAAGAGGGACTTTGCAATTAATTGCAATTCATCTGATCACTCTTCATAACATTCTGGAGTATATGCAAATTGCCATCATACAAACTGAGGCAGCAGACTTTGTGAAAATTAATATTTGTGTCATTCTCAAAACTTTTGGCCACGACTGTACTATCCCCCATAGTACAAAAGTTGACCTATTCAATTTTTCAACTTGTCATTCAGTGTGAGATGCGATAGATCCCAAATTAATACAATCAAAAAACTTTTAAAAGCAATGATGCAACAGATCGTAACGTTTAGCTTAAAATGTTGATAAACTATTAGGCTATTTCTTCACATTAAAAGCGCAGCAATGCGCACACGGCACTAGGATATAAGCACGAATGTTCCAAAATGCAATCAATTATCATTCTCAAAAGTGACCGCAAATGCGATTATGCGTGTAATTCTTCATTATAAAGGTGCATTTCTATGGTAAAATGTATCTTCCCCAAACTTGAAACTCACGCGCCGCCTATGTATGCCAGTTAGGCTCTACACCGGTTGTAAAGCGGATTKATGTGCTTAGTTGTAAGAAGTTATTTGGCCACTTTAATTGTGATACAAACCTTATCAAAACATATAGGCCTATGGGCTAGGCTACATGAGGTGTGCGACTATGATTTTAAAAAGTCACAAAAAAAGGCATGACGTGTTTCTTGCCTTACTGCTCACAAGCTGGGCATCATTTACTATTGATAATATATAATTTACAAGTGATTTTGTCACCCATTACACTATTCTTAATTTAATATTGTTTTTACATTTACTAAATAATATATTTGTGATATTTGTTTCAATTTAGAATGGACCATTATCATGCACCTGTCTCAATGCACTTAAATAGTGAATGGAGGACGCTTTTCCCGTGGTTCATTTTCATGCCAGCCAGGTAGGCTATACTCCTGTTGTAAAGAGAAGCAATGTGCTTAATATTAGGAAAGTTTAGAAATATATATAGTAGGCCTAGCCTTTACAAAGCTGATGGGATCAGATTTCTAATAGAGGCCATCAAAACTCTGTTTTCTCATGCAATTGCATAGCCATGAGCACATGGGCTCTCATTAAATGTTTGATTAGATTTTTGAATACATTTGCATTGATGTCAGAGTGATTAGAGGGACGATATAGTTTCCTCTCTCCTTTATTTTCCTAACCAGCCAGCAAGCCTAACCTCCAGTTATCTCTCTCCTCTATGTTTATAGCAGGCCTTGCTATTTCTCTCTCCTCTATGCTCCTAGCAGGCCTAGCCAGCTCTCTCATCTCTCCTCTATGTTCCTAGCAGCCTAGCCAGCCTGTTTCCTCCTCTCATGTTCCTAGCAGGCCTAGCCAGCTCGTCCTCTCTCCTCTATGTTCCTAGCAGGCCTAGCCAGCTCTCTCCTCTCTCCTCTATGTTCCTAGCAGGCCTAGCCAGCTCGTTCCTCTCTCCTCTATGTTCCTAGCAGGCCTAGCCAGCTCTCTCCTCTCTCCTCTATGTTTCCTAGCAGGCCTAGCCAGCTCTCTCCTCTCTCCTCTATGTTCCTAGCAGGCCTAGCCAGCTCTTCCTCTCTCTCTCTATGTCCAGCGGCTAGCCAGCTCTCTCCTCTATGCTCCTAGCAGGCCTAGCCAGCTCTCTCCTCTCTCCTCTATGCTCTAGCAGGCCTAGCCAGCTCTCTCCTCCTCCTCTATGTTCCTAGCAGGCTTAGCCAGCTCTCTCCTCTATGCTCCTAGCAGGCCTAGCCAGCTCTCTCCTCTCTCCTCTATGCTCCTAGCAGGCCTAGCCAGCCTCTCCTCTCTCCTCTATGCTCCTAGCAGCCTAGCCAGCTCTCTTCTCTCTCCTCTATGCTCATAAGCAGGCCTAGCCAGCTCTCTCCTCTCTCCTCTATGTCCTAGCGGCCTAGCCAGCTCTCTCCTCTCTCCTCTATGTCCTAGCAGCCTAGCCAGCTCTCTCCCTCTCCTCTATGTTCCTAGCAGGCTTAGCCAGCTCTTCTCCTCTATGCTCCTAGCAGGCCTAGCCAGCTCTCTCCTCTCTCCTCTATGTTCCTAGCAGGCCTAGCCAGCTCTTCTCCTCTCTCCTCTATTGTCCTAGCAGGCCTAGCCAGCTCTCTCCTCTCTCCTCATGTTCCTAGCAGGCCTAGCCAGCTCTCTCCTCTCTCCTCTATGCTCCTAGCAGGCCTAGCCAGCTCTCTCCTCTCTCCTCTATGTTCCTAGCATGCCTAGCCAGCTCTCTCCTCTCTCCTCTGTGTTCTTAGCAGACCCAGCTCTCTTTCACAACCCCATTAGCTCCTGTTGGCTGCAGTCTCCTCCACAGCCTGTTGGGAATCCACAGCCTTGAGTTAGAAATGTTTACATTTTGAACATGTTACAAATTATCTGCTAAGACTAACTTTGCGTGACTTGGCAGAAGCCTTCACCTTGCTCAGACTTTGTTTGGGTCAACCTTATTCTGGGGTTTGCTCTCTCAACTTGACTCTTTACCTGTCAGAGCTACTCAGAGCCAGATGTGAACCCCAACAGAAGGTAAAGCTCTCATCTATCTGCCTTGTGTGTGTGTGTGTGTGTGTGTGTGTGTGTGTGTGTGTGTGTGTGTGTGTGTGTGTGTGTGTGTGTGTGTGTGTGTGTGTGTGTGTGTGTGTGTGTGTGTGTGTGTGTGTGTGTGTGTGTGTGTGTGTGTGTGTGTGTGTGTGGCCGCCTGCCAATACACTCTCCCCTCAATCTGACAGCTCTCAGATTTCACTCAATACAATATACATTTATGAGGGAGTTACTACAATATGTGGTTCGTGTGTTGACATTTTTTATCCGCTGCTGCATCAAATTAAGAGATGTATCCAGGACTGTTTTTCTGATGTACCTTATCAGACAAGGAATAATGTCATTCATGTGTCTCATGCATGTCCCTGCTGGACCCTTATCTAAATTAAACTTTTCCCATATGTATCTTCCCAATGTGTATTTAATATTGTTGGGACAAAGGACAGCATATTTGATTATCTAGTGCTTTAGTTGTATAAGATGGGAACTAGTCTGGTTAACATCTCTGGAGAGAACTCCACCGCAGTGAGACTGAGCGTTTTATTAACGTCGGCAGTCTGAAGGACCCAGACCTGCAGCAGATCTTTAAACTGTGATAAACTGCACAATGTTATTTTTAGGCCATCAGTATGAAGAGACTAATGGAAGGTGTGTTAGAATGGATCTGTAGGGGGCTTGACTCACCATCTCTGAATATGTTTTTGAGATCCCAGCCAAGCTCACATCCTGAAAATATCTTTCGAGATCCTAGAAGATCCTGTAAATCCTACAATATCTTAGAGGATCACCAGACAGGGATACTTGTCTCTTGTCAGGGTTTAACAGGTAAACCCACAATCCAATAATACTGTATGCTGTTGTTATATGATATATGTATAAGGTATAAAACATTGTTATGGTACATGAGGCATTGATTAATGCTACATTTTAAAATCAAATCTTCCTACCATCACATCTAAGCAGTATGACACCAATTTTGATCCAACTTTGCAAATCAATTTCAATGGAGGTACATAACACACTCCCCAACTCTCGTCATGATCTGTTCCATCTTTACCGAGAACCATATTACGGATTTTAACAGGGTCATTAGCATCGCGGTTATAGAACATAGTATGATGGTGGAACCCTATGCCATTCTGTAATCAGTGTCTGTGTTTAAAATAAAAAACACTTAAGTTGTCAGATATATGCTGGTTTTATATTCATATGACATCAGCACAGCGGATCCTTTTTATATTCCTGCACGAGTTATTCTCTGAATGTCTTTGTATTTTGCTGTTCAGTTATTCTCTGAATGTCTTGTATTTTGTCTGGGTTCAGTTATTCTCTGAATGTCTTGTATTTTGCTGTTCAGTTATTCTCTGAATGTCTTGTATTTGCCGTTCAGTATTCTCTGAATGTCTTGTATTTTGCTGTTCAGTTATTCTCTGAATGTCTTGTATTTTGCCGTTCAGTTATTCTCTGAATGTCTTGTATTTTGCCGATCAGTTATTCTCTGAATGTCTTGTATTTTGCTGTTCCTCGAATGTGTTGTTGGCAGGTGATATGTTGTTGTTTCTCTGGTTCAAACCGAACCCTCTGCTCACACTCCTGGCCAGCGAGGATTATGGGTAGTGGRAGAATGAGGGCATGGTTTATGTCCCCAAAGATGCCGCAGCAAAACACATCTTAAAAAATAAATAATTTACACTCCAAACACCCCATAATAACTCCTCTTTGGTTTTTATATAAATAACACAAATAATAACTTACAACAATGGATWATAACACAAACGTTATAGGCCAGTATGGACATTTTGCAGTTTAGTTGTAACTGTGCAGACAGKGTGAATGTCTTTAAAYGGTTGTTAAAATMTTATTTAAAAGGTCTTCCTGTAGGTAGTGAGATGACGAGTACGGTATATGTGATGTGCTTCAGGAACATCCCAAAACAGAAGAGATTTAAAGGAATGAAGTGGTTAAATGAAGCCTCTGGTATGTTGCTGCAGTTAACTTCAATTCCTTAGTGAGACCAACAATACCTTAGTAAAGCATTATGGTATCTGGCAGAACATGGAATGTCTCAACAGAAAAAAGCCTGTATACATCCCAAATGGCACCCTATTGTCTGAGTAGTGCACTACTTTTAACCAGGGCCCATAGGGCTCCAGTCAAAAGTAGTGCACTATATATAGAATAGGGTGCTAGTTTAAAGAAATACCATTTAACACGTCAGGTGCATAACAGAGATCAACGCTAACAATTGATATAATCATTAATTATAGTGGAGGAAGATCAAGGCATACAGTATAACATACACATTTAACACGCTGTGTGTTCTGGTCTCTCTGTACTTTAATCCAGATATCATTCCTAACTTCATCAGCATCATCAGCGTTACACTCTTGCATTGTTAAACCTGCGTCCCACATTCCCCACATTCCCTGCACCCTATTCCCTACATAGTGCACTACTTTTTATTACATWAAAAATACTTTATCCCYCAAAGTACATTKTTTTATATATMTAGGAAATACAGTGCCATTTGGTACACAGTCATTATCAAACCTTAGTAAATTCATTGGGAGTCAATGAGCAGCTGTCACATGTAATTACATATGTATTTTAGTTCCTACATATATATTTATCAATATACTGTATATATTGTGTGTGTATATATGTATGTATATGGTATGCTTTGAACACTTGTACAGTGAAAAGACAAGTCCAGCTTGCTGTCTGTCTTTACATTGATCCAACGTCAAGCCAACTGAGTTTTTGCTTTGGTAGTTCTCTGCTGACAGTTCATACCTGTTAATATGTATATGGTACTGTTTGCTTATTATACTACGTTTAGTTACACTTTATTTTACAGTCTGCTTTCTACCTGAAATTTACTTACATGGAAACAAATAATTATTACTCAGTAACGAGCTCTTAGAATGTTTGGGATGAAATGAAACATGGAGCACTGCAATAGGTGCCATTTGATATCACATCGTTTCCAATTTTCTTGATTGATTAAGTAGTCTATAATGAAGCAATGAGGCCCGAGGGGGTGTGGTATATGACCACGGCTAAGGGCTGTTATGCATGAAGCAACACAGACTGTCTGGATTCAGCCCTCAGCCGTGGTATATTGGCCATATACCACAAACCCCTGAGGTGCCTTATTGCTATTATAAACTGGTTACCAATGGAATTAGAGCAGTAAAAGTACATGTTTTGTCATACCGGTGATATACCACGTTTCTCAGACAATCAGCATTCAGGCTCGAACCACCCATAATAATACAAATTATAACCAGCTGTTGGTTTTTGCAAATTCCAGGTAAATACCAACTGTATTTTATTAGTTCTCCTATATTCATTACACTATTACCCATTATAATAAGGGAAGTAAAACTAGTATAATAGTACAACTATTATCAATAATAATACTTTTCTTGAGTAAAGTAAGTGACTGATCAGCTTACTTTGACATTACATTTTGACATTACCTGGAMAATTCAGTCAGTAGGAACAGTTTTATTATAAATGTTCTCAAACATCCCTTTTCTAATTACTTTCCCTGTATTGRGTTTATCCCAAAACAACCGTTATGCTGAAACAGAGTGCTTGACTTCATCCATATCAAGGATATTGTTAGTATTATTGACCACTACCTGTTGTTTTAGATATATTTCCACACAGTGAGGTTGGAATAATACTGTGAAATGTTGAAAATCATGATAATTCCCTTTTAGTGTAGGAGCGTTTGGAAGATAACTGCATGACATTTCAGCCTGTTTTGGTGGGGTGGAGTTTTAGCCTGCCTGTTGACATCACCAATAAGAAAGAGAGTTTCACATCTCTCTGCCAATAACAGCTAGTTTTCAGTTTCCCCTCCCCACTCAGACCAATCACATACTGTTCCAGCTAAATTCTTGCTTGAGAAACTTGCTCTTTGCTAAGAAGCAAATCTGTTTCTTTTTCACACTTTTTCTTTTTATTGAAATCAATCAGTAAGGTACTTAATGTTACTCAGAACACTGCATTGGACCTTTAACATTCGCACTCCTGAGGAGGACCGTGCATCAGTTTTACACTAAAAACCTTGGCACATGAAAGGATAAGTAACTACAGAACTTATTTACATTGTACCAGCCAGGAGAGTGTGTTGTTTGATAATGATGAGTAGTTGTATTTTCTCATGTTTCACAGCTAATATGACGTGACTGAAGTGGTATACTGTACCGACTGGAGTGTAGATTATATTCAATTATACAACAAAGATCTGCAGCTCCAAGAATCCCAACATGGGTCTCTTCATCCAGACGTCACACCTTCAGTCCTTTCTGTTCTGTCCTCTCTGCTCTCTCAGTCCTCTCTCCTATCCTTCTTTCTGTCCTCTCTGCTCTCTGTCCTCTCTCCTATCCTTCTTTCCTCCTCTTTCTGTCCTCTCTGCTCTCTGTCCTCTCTCCCATCCTTCTTTCCTCCTCTTCTGTCCTCTCTGCTCTCAGTCCTCTCTCCCATCCTTCTTCCTCCTCTTTATGTTCTCTCTGCTCTCTGTCCTCTCTCCCATCCTTCTTTCCTCCTCTTTCTGTCCTCTCTGCTCTCAGTCCTCTCTCCCATCCTTCTTTCCTCCTCTTTCTGTCCTCTCTGCTCTCAGTCCTCTCTCCCATCCTTCTTTCCTCCTCTTTCTGTCCTCTGCTCTCTCAGTCCTCTCAACTCTTAGGCCCATCCTCTCCTCTCCTCCTTTAAACCCCATTTCTCTCCTCTCCTCTTTCAGTCCTCTCCTGCTCTCCTCCTCTTTCAGTTCTATTCTCCTCTCCTCCTCTTTCAGTCCTCTCCTCCTCTTTCAGTCATATTCTCCTCTCCTCCTCTTCCAGTCCTCTCCTCTTTCAGTCTTCTCCTCCTCTTTCAGTCTTCTCCTCCTCTCCTCTTTCAGTCCTCTCCTTTTTCAGTCCTCTCCTCTTTCAGTCCTTTCCTCCTTCAGTCCTCTCCTCCTCTCCTCTTTCAGTCCTCTCTTCCTCTCAGGCTCCAGTCACCTCTTCCTTTTMCAGTCTCCTTCTCTCAGACGCCAGTCCTCTCCTCCTCTCTGCATTTCATGGGAATGAAGTGGGAGGTGATGTGTTCCCTCCTGGTCTTCTTCCCTCTCAGCGGTCTGCCCTTTTGAGACAGAGCAATGAACATCTCCTTGCCGTCTCTACTCGACTTAACAGACGAGTAAGCGTTGAAGTAGTTTTCTAGGAAAATCTCCTTGAAGTTGCAGTTCTCATTGTAGATTTTCTGTAAATAAATAAGGACACAAAATGGGACGATATTAGGCGTGAGGAGGGTTATAAACATTTTATGCTTTTTTTACTTGCTTATGTTTCTCCTATTTATATATGCATCATGTTATGGGTATGCTTGTAATTGTTAAGGGCTGGGGAGTTTTTCAAGATAAAAAATAAATGGAATGGAGCTAAGAACGGGCAAAATCCTAAAAGAAAACCTGATTCAGTCTGATTTCCACCAGATGAATTAATCTTTCAGCAGGACAATAACCTAAAACACAAGGCACTGTACAGTGCAGTGCATTCCAACCCTGTCCAGCAGAGAGAAGGTAGTTTAGTTAATTACCTTGCCTTGCAGCAGGCCAGTCCTGTTCATGGAGATATAGTACTGACTCTTCACTCCTTTGATAGCTAACACTCCTCCCTCGGACACCGTACGGACCTCCAGGATACCTACAGGAGACAGAGGGCAGATATATATATAGTATACAGTGCTGAGTGAAAGTCGACACACTCCTTGCACAGTTTTCAGATTTTGCTGCCTTAAAATTAAATCTAAAAAGGGATTTTTGGTGTGTAGACTTTCCCTAGGGACTGTATATARCCTTTGAGCAACAATCACAGAGGACATACGGTACCTATAAACCTAACAATCACAGAGGACATACGGTACCTATAAACCTAACAATCACAGGACAAATATCTAAATACTACAGAAGACTGTCAAATATATCAATACCCACAATATATACCTATCAATCACAGTACTGATATAAGAGACTACCACAGTATCTAAATATATATAATGATGTAATAGTCACATGACGAGGACCATCACAGTGGACCTATCAGAGAGTCCCAGTCTGGACAGATAGTAGGTATGAGACCATAGAGACCTAATAACCAATCCCAGTCAAGCGTTCCTCTCCTCTTCTTAGTATTCATTTTCATTAATCTAACAGGAAGGAGGTCTTAGTGGTTAATCAGACTGCGGTTAGYTTGGTCTCTYGATGTACTGAATGTATCCAGGCAGGCCCTCCTGTCTCTTCTCTGGGTGGCCATTACTAAACCACAGCCTCATGCCACGCCACATATGGGAGGCAGATTAGGCATGCTCCCCCGGGACTGAGAAAAACTACTCTCCTGCGCTTTGGCACGCTAACACCGCACGCGCATCCTCAAGCCCAGCCTCAAACCAGCCTCAGCCCATCCTGCATCCCAGCCTCAGCCCATCCTCAGCCCCAAGCCTCAGCCCAACCTCTGCCCCAACCCAGCCTCAGCCCCAAATCTTGCCCCAGCCCCGCCCCATCCTCATCCTCAGCCCAACCTCTGCCCCAACCCAGCCTCTGCCCAACCTCTGCCCATCCTCAGCCCAACCCTGCCCAGCCCCAACCTCTGCCCAGCGCCATCCCCAGCCCCATCTCAGCCAACCTTCTGCCAGCCCCTCCTCAGCCCCAACCTCTGCCCAGCCCCAGCCATCCTCAGCCCAACTCTGCCCCAGCCCTAACCCCGCCTCAGCCCCAACTCTGCCCCAGCCCCATCCTCAGCCCCAACCTCTCCCCCAGCCCGCCCATCCTCAGCCACCCAGCCCATCCTCGCCCCAACCTCTGCCCCAACCCCAGCCTCAGCCCAACACTCTGCCCAGCCCCATAAGCCATCAGTCTAGGATCGTAGATAGATTTAATAATCTGTCAAATCTCATAAAATCACGCATCTTCTAAACCTTCATAATTTTTTTTATTTTATTAACTTATTTAACCAGTGTAGGCAAATTGAACACGTTCTCATTTACTTGCGACCTGGCCAAAGATAAAGCAAAGCAGTTCGATCACATACAACAACACATAGTTCACATGGAGTAAAACAAACATATAGTCAATAATACAGTGAAAAAAATAAGTCTATACTACAATGTGAGCAAAGTGAGGTGAGATAAGGGAGGTGAAGGCAAACAAAATATATGTATTAATAAATAAAATATAAAAAAAGGCCATGGAGGCGAAGTGAATACAACACAGCAAGTTAAAATAAAAACTAAAAACACTGGAATGGTTGGTTTGCAGTGGAAGAAAAGCGCAAAGTAGGAACAGAAATAATGGGGTGCAAAGGAGCAAAATAAATAAATAAATAAATACAGTAGGTAAAGAGGTAGTTGTGTTGGGCTAAATATATAGATGGGCTATGTACAGGTGCAGTAATCTATGAGCTGCTCTGACAGCTGGTGCTTAAAGCTAGTGAGGGAGATAAGTGTTTCCAGTTTTAGAGATTTTTGTTAGTTCGTTCCAGTCATTGGCAGCAGAGAACTGGAAGGAGAGGCGTCCCAAGGAAGAATTGGTTTTGGGGTGACTAGAGAGATATACCTGCTGGAAGCGCGTGCTACAGGTAGGTGCTGCTATGGTGACCAGCGAGCTGAGATAAGGGGGGACCTTTACCTAGCAGGGTCTTGTAGATGACCTGGAACCAGTGGGTTTGCGACGCGAGTATGAAGCGAGGCCAGCGACGGAGAGTGCTACAGGTCGCAGTGGTGGTAGTATATGGGGCTTTTGTGAAAACGGAGGCACTGTGATAGACTGCATCCAAATTTATTGAGTAGGTTTTGGAGGCTATTTGTAATGACATCACGAAGTCGAGGATTGGTAGGTATGGTCAGTTTACAAGGGCTAGTTTGGCAGCATGACTAAAGGATGCTTTGGTTGCGGATAGGAAGCCAATATCTAGATTTGACTTTGGATTGGCGATGTTTGATGCTGAGTCTGGAAGGAGAGTTTAGTCTACCAGACACCTAGGTATTTGTAGTTGTCCACATATTCCTAAGTCAGAGCCGTCCAGAGTAGTGATGTTGGACAGGCGGGCAGTGCAGGCAGCGATCGTTGTGAAGAGCATGCATTTAGTTTTACTTGTATTTAAGAGCAATTGGAGGCCACGGAAGGAGAGTGGTATGGCATTGAACGCTCGCCGGGAGGGTTTTAACACAGTGTCAAAGAAGGGCCAGAAGTATACAGAATAGTGTCGGTCTGCGTAGAGGTGGATAGAGAATCACCAGCAGCAAGAGCGACATCATTGATGTATACAGAGAAGAGAGTCGGTTCCAAGAATTGAACCCTGTGGCACCCCCATAGAGACTGCCAGAGGCCGCGGACAACAGACCTCCGATTTGACACACTGAACTCGATCAAGAAGTAGTTGGTGAACCAGGCGAGGCAAATCATTAGAGAAACCAAGGCTGTCGGTCTGCGATGAGGATGTGGTGATTGACAGAGTCAAAAGCCCTTGGCCAGGTCAATGAATACGGACTGCACAGTATTGTTTCCTATCGATGGCGGTTATGATATCGTTTATGACCTTGAGCGTGGCTGAGGTGTCACCCATGACCAGCTCTGAAACCAGATTGCATAGCGGAGAAGGTATGGTGGATTCGAAGTGGTCGGTAATCTGTTTGTTGACTTGGCTTTCGAAGACCTTAGAAAGGCAGGGTAGGATAGATATAGGTCTGTAGCTGTTAGGGTCCAAAGGAGTGTCCCCCCCTTTGAAGAGGGGGATAACCGCAGCTGCTTTCCAATCTTTGGGAATCTCAGACGACACGAAAGGAGAGGTTTGAAGGGCTAGTAATAGGGCGTGGCCACAATTTCAGCAAGATGTTTTTAGAAAGAAAGGGTCCAGATTATCTAGCCCGGCTGATTTGTAAGGGTCCAGATTTTGCAGCTCTTTAGAACATCAGCTGACTGTATTGGAGAAAGAGAAATGGGAAGGCTTGGGCGAGTAGCAGAGGGGAGGGCAGTGCTGTTGTCCGGGGTAGGGTAGCCAGGTGGAAAGCATGGCAGCGTAAAAAATGCTTATTGAAATTCTCAATTATAGTGGATTTGTCGGTGGTGACAGTGTTTCTATCTTCAGAGCGGTTTGAAGCTGGGAGGAGGTGTTCTTATTCTCCATGGACTTTTACGTGTCCCAGAACTTTTTTGAATTTGTGTTGCAGGAAGCAAATTGT
>NW_019942881.1:205108-250826 GCF_002910315.2 Salvelinus sp. IW2-2015 | reverse complement strand
GATCATATCCTTCAGATACCCGGCCAGGTCGATTAGAAGGCCTGCTCGCTGAAGTGTTTCAGGGAGCGTTTGACAGTGATGAGTGGAGGTCGTTTGACCGCTGACCCATTACGGATGCAGGCAATGAGGCAGTGTCGCTGAGATCTTGGTTGAAAACAGCAGAGGTGTATTTGGAGGGCAAGTTTTAGGATGATATCTATGAGGGTACCCGTGTTTACGGAATTGGGGTGGTACCTGGTAGGTTCATTGATAATTTGTGTGAGATTGAGGGCATCAAGCTTAGATTGTAGGGTGGCTGGGGTGTTGAGCATGTTCAAATTTAGGTCGCCTAGCAGCACGAGCTCTGAAGATAGATGGGGGGCAATCAGTTCACATATAGTGTCCAGAGCACAGCTGGGGGCAGAGGGTGGTCTATAGCAGGCGGCAACGGTGAGAGACTTGTTTTTAGAGAGGTGGATWTTTAAAAGTAGAAGTTCAAATTGTTTGGGAACAGACCTGGATAGTAAAACAGAACTCTGCAGGCAATCTTTGCAGTAGATTGCAACACCGCCCCCTTTGGCCGTTCTATCTTGTCTGAAAATCTTGTAATTGGGGATGAAAATCATCATGCAATGACATCACAATGTAATTGAGCTACTTTTAGCAACAAATCGACCTGCCTCTAGCAACATCCCCTGAAAATTAGTTGGAAACACTGCTCTCAGCACATATCAAAGCTGCAGGCTAAAGTCAAATGTAGACTTAGTTTCCTCTATCGTAATCGCTCCTCTTTCACCCCAGCTGCCAAACTAACCCTGATTAAGATGACCATCCTACCCATGCTAGATTACGGAGACATCATTTATAGATCGGCGGGTAAGGGTGCTCTCAAGCTGCTAAATGTGCTTTACCGTACGGCCATCAGATTTGCCACCAATGCTCCTTATAGGACACATCACTGTACTCTATACTCCTCTATAAACTGGTCATCCCTGTATTCCCGTCGCAAGACCCACTGGTTGATGCTTATTCATAAAACCCTCTTAGGCCTCACTCCCGCTATCTGAGATATCTACTGCAGCCCCCATTCTCCACATACAACACCCGTTCTGCCAGTTACATTCTGTTAAAGGTCCCCAAAGCACACACATCCCTGGGTCGCTCCTCTTTTCAGTTCACTGCAGCTAGCGACTGGAACGAGCTGCAGCAAACTCTCAAACTGGACAGTTTTATCTCAATCTTTTCATTCAGACTCAATAATGGACACTCTTACTGACAGTTGTGGCTGCTTTGTATGATGTATTGTTTTCTCTACCTTCTTGACCTTTGTCCAATAATGTTTGTACCATGTTTTTGTGCTGCTACAATGTTGTTGTCATGTTGTGTTGCTACCATGCTGCGTTGTCATGTTGTGTTGCTACCATGCTGCGTTGTCATGTTTTGCTGCCTTGTTATGTTGTCTTAGGTCTCTCTTTATGTAGTGTTGTGTCTCTCTTGTTGTGATATGTGTTTTGTCCTATATTTATATTGTATTTATTTTTTTATTTTTTTAAATCCCAGGCCCCGTCTGGAGGCCTTTGGTAGGCCGTCATTGTAAATAAGAATTTGTTCTAAACTGACTTGCCTAGTTAAATAAAGGCTAAATAAAAATACATGTAAAAAAGATGGCTATCAGCTCAACTGGTTTTAATAGTCCTTGTTGAATCCCCAAAAGAAAGTCCTTATCCAGTTGTCACGTCCTGACCAGAGTTCTTATGTGTTGTGCTTGTTTTAGTGTTGGTCAGGACGTGAGCTGGGTGGGCATTCTATGTTGTGTGTCTAGTTTGTCTGTTTCCTGTGTCAGTGTTTGTGCCACACAGGACTGTGACGGTTAGTACGTTTGTTGTTTTGTATTTTGTCTAGTTTTCTTGTTATTAAATCAATGGCACAACGCTTACCACGCTGTACATTGGTCCTCCGATCTCTCTCGGCTCTCCTCGTCCGATGAGGAGGACGATATAGACTATCGTTACAGACCACCCACCTAACCGCGACCAACGCACACGTAGCAGCACGCAGCAGCCGGTACCAGGAGGCAATGGAATATTCTGGACGTAAATGGCAGAGCCAGAGGAGTGTCGCCGCCCAAAGCGGAGCTGGAGGCAGCAAAAGCGGAGACGGCCATTATGAGGCACTAGCAAGGCAGAGGGCTTAGCCCGAGAGGCTCACCAATTTATTGATAAAGGGGAGTGTGGCGAGTGGTAGGAACTCCCCGTGTCTTTGTGGAGTGAGAGGGCGTCGTACTGGTCAGACACCGTGTTATGCGGTGGAGCGCACGGTGTCCCCAGTACGCGGTGCTCTTCAGTGGTTCCACCTCGCCGCACTGGTAGGGCTTTGGAGTCGACCGGTGTCATGAAGGGTCTGCCGCATCCTCTCCTCCTCCGGCGTACATGGCACCAGCCTTACAAATGGTGTCCCCGGTTCGACATGCCTCCGTGTATTCCACCTCGCCGCACTCAGGGTCCATTCCAGGTAAGGTTGGGCAGGCTCGGTGCTCACGGCTCGTGTATCTCCTTAGTCCGGCGCACCTCCCCCCTCCAGTCACCATCAGTGCTATCACAACCAGGCTTCCAGTGCGTCTCCAGAGCCCTGTTCTCCTCCATGCACTCTCCCTGTGGTGCGTGTCTCCAGCCCAGTACCTCTATATCCCGCACTAAGCCTCCTGCGTCTCCAGAGCCCTGTACGCACTGTTCCTCTCCCGCACTACCTTGAGGTGTCTCTAGTCCGTACCACCAGTTCCAGGCATCACGCACCAGGCCTACTGTGCGCCCCTCCGTCAGAGTCGGTCGTCTGCCCTCTATGTCTGCCCAGCGCAGTCTGATCTGCCCAGCGCCGTCTGAGCCATCCGTCTGCCCAGCGCCGTCTGAGCCATCCGTCTGCCCAGCCGCCGTCTAGCCCTCCGTCTGCCCCTCCAACGCCGTCTGAGCTCGTCTCAGCGCCGTCTCCAGCCGCCCGTCTGCCCGAGCCGTCCGTCCTGTCCGAGCCGCTAGAGCCGTCGTCAGTCAGAAGCCGCTAGCCGCCAGCCAGTCAGAGCTGCCAGAGCCGCCAGCCAGTCAGGAGCTGCCAGAGCCGCCAGGCAGTCAGGAGCTGCCCTCCAGTCATGAGCTGCCCCTCAGCCCGGAGCTGCCCATCAGTCGGAGCTGCATTAGTCCGGAGCTGCCCTTCAGTCCAGAGCTGCCTCTCTGTCCGGAGCTGCCCTCAGTCCGGAGTTGCCCCCTGTCCTGAGCTACCTCTCTGTCCTGAGCTACCTCTCTGTCCTGAGATACCTCTCTGTCCTGAGTACCTCTCTGTACTGAGCTGTCTCCTAAATCATGTGGGCCTTGGGAGGATTCCTAGGCACAGGTCGGGGGCGAGGGTCGCCACTCAAAGGACGCTAAGGAGGGGGACAAAGACAGTGGTGGAGTGGTGTCCTCGTCTTGCGCCGGAGCCGCCACCGCGGACAGATGCCCACCCAGACCCTCCCCTTGAGTTTTAGGGGTGCGTTCGGAGTCCGCACCTCAGGAGGGGGGTACTGTCACGTCCTGACCAGAGTTCTTATGTGTTGTGCTTGTTTTAGTGTTGGTCAGGACGTGAGCTGGGTGGGCATTCTATGTTGTGTGTCTAGTTGGTCTGTTTCCTGTGTCAGTGTTTGTGCCACACAGGACTGTGACGGTTAGTACGTTTGTTGTTTTGTATTTTGTCTAGTTTTCTTGTTATTAAATCATGGTAACTTACCACGCTGTACATTGGTCCTCCGATCCTTCTCGCCTCTCCTCGTCTGAGGAGGAGGACGACTTAGACTGCCGTTACACCAGTAAAGAGCAAACTTATTGTAGAGAGCAAGAGTGGTAAAAATATCCCAGGATAATTCAGATCACTGCAGCAGCAGCTCCTGTAAATTATTAGGATGCTGTCTCACATTATCCTCCCGGCAGTACTAATATAGTCTGTCCCTGGAAGAATTACACACAATGGATCATGTTGGAGATGACTAATCAATTTATACAAAGGAACCTGAAACCAATTATTTGTTTCTGACTTTGCCAAGTGAATGGGAAAATAGCAGTGTTCTCAACAGCAGCTCTGGTAATAACCTGGCATGCCTCTTTAGCTGGATGGATTTCTCAAAAGCCAAACTCAACCAAAACAGTACATAAAGGCCAACAATGGTCAGAGTAAAATAGAGATGGAAAGTATAATTTTCGTTCTCGAAAATGGCACATCGATGGATGCCTGCTCAGAGTATCAACAAAGAGGCCGTAACTTGACCTCAAATTGTGGTGATCTGGACAGACTGTGCCAGTGGTGGTGAGCTATTGTGGCTCTCACCAAACAATGCCAAGGGAAGTGTCTGGTCTCCCTAAGGTTGGCTAAACAGTGATATCTCACCACAGCTCAGCCCTGTGAGACGTAATGGTGTCTATGGATGGACCTTCCCCTTAGGGTTACAGTTTTAGCCCTTAAGATCAGCCCTGAGGACAGACTGATTGAATTGTGTCACAGGGAACCAACAAATGACACTATTGATGGCACGCAAACAGATTCAGGCATTAGAGGATCAGAGGGATTTGTGCTGTTGATCTGAAAGGAGAAGCCTAATGGTGAGAAAGTTTACTCTAGAATGTTTCCACTGTTTCAGTATTATATTCAGCAATGATCTCTGACAGTTGTTACAGTAGATATTGAATTAACTATTCATAGAGTCTGATACCAGTTTGAGATTATAATTTTATTCCCAGGCTGTGGCATGTTCATCTAAAGTGAACAGCAGACAAGACAAAGCCTAAATACACGTAATTAAATAGGCTGTGTGGGAGCTGGAAGCACAAAGGTGGAGTGTATTGAGAGGACACTAAAAGATACATGTTGGATGCTGGTTCTGTGTAATGTATACGCCGGGAGTCAGAAAGCAGGTGCGTTTAATATGGAACAGATACAAAAGCACAAACATGGGAAGCGTACTGAACGTGCAAGAAAACCAATAACACCTAAGGACTGATCACAACGGAAGGCTAAATAAAGGGGGAGTAATCAGGGGAGTGATCAAGTCCAGGTGTCTAATAATGGGGCGCAGGTGTGCGTAATGATGGTTGCCAGGTGTGCATAATGATGGGTTGCCAGGATAGGTAGTTAGTAGACTGGCAACGTTGAGCGCCGGAGTAGGGGAGCTGGAGTAGACGTGACACAATGTGTATATAAATATTAAGGACATTGGCAGTATTGTATTACACACCCCACAGGGCGCAGACGTCAGTGCAACGTCTGATTTTGATTTAGATTTGATTGAGTTGTCAACTAACATGAATTCGACATGAAATCAAGAAATGTTAACCATGTCATTAGATTTTGGTTAAAAGCTGGGTGAAAAAAAAAAATTCCATTATTATTAAAAGATCTTGTCACTCGATTTGAATGAACAAAAACCCACGGGCCCACACGGGACCGAGAGGGCGATTAAAAGCTTCCTGTCACACTGTGCTCTGCTCCTTCTTCCACTAATACAGGCAGGAACAAGCTCCTCTGGTCTCCATATTGATTTGACTAATGCCCTTTTAGCAGTGGTTGGGCCGTCAGGCCTGCAAGGCCTTCTCTGCTGGCCTAAACATCATCAGAATATAATTTTTTTTTAAAATATATTTTTTCCACAAATATGTATAAATTATTCCCAGAGTAAGAGTTATACTCTTCATTTATAGCTTCCCTTGGTTGCACTGCTTCCAGCCCCAGGTTGAGATTTGGAGGCTGGTCTTTATGTTAGATCTTTTATCCAATCATATTCAGCCATCATGTGTTGCCAGGGGTCTAAATCTGCTCTCAGGCCTTCAGAATCAACAGTGCGGGCGCTTGTAGCTTAAAGTGAATGGAAATTAAAATTTGTGTCAACCACTGCTTTAGAGTTGCTATTGTACGCCTGCTGGCTGGCTTCAGTGTTACACAGGAGCCAGAGCAGGCCTAGGGCGTCCACGTTTTGATTGGATTACCAATATTAGAGAGGCAGGTCTATGGGCAGGTCTATGCAGATCTAGGAAACTCTACTAAGCTGTTTTTTGAACCACAATGGCGGAAGGAGGAGAAGATATGTTTCGTCGAGGATATAATTATAACGCATTCTCAAGACGAACTTTTCAAGAAAAGTTAAGACATTGTAAGGAGAGGTCGCCCGACGCCACAAAGCCTGTCACAGGCGGGAAAGGGGTTCGTTCGCTCGCCGACTTTCAAAGTTTCAACTACGAGCGCTGTCAATGGCTCAAAGGCTCCGAGAAGCACTGCAAAACTACTGCTGGGAATGCCTATTATTTGCAAGTGATCGATTTGGTGTTTGGAGCCACAGGCTTTGCAAACTTGAGTTGTCTGTTAACACTGTTACCAAAAATTTCAATTTGTCAATTTCAAGGTGACGCAACGCCTGGTTATACTGCGTTTCTTCTAAATGTAATGAGTGCTAGAGCCATGGCATAATTGATGATAATAGAGTGTGGAATTAATCGGGTGGGACTGTGTAGTACCTCACTGAGGCCTAGGCCCCAGGCCACGGCACGCCACTGCCTTTTAGAGTGCATGCCTATGTTAGGAAATTTTAAAGGGTTTAAATACGAGGCCCTGGGAAAAAAAGATGCACACACACGTTACATTTTGAGGTAATGCAATGTAAATATTGATTGCAGTGCATTATCTGTTGAGGAATTGACATCAATGCTTGGGATATCATTGGCATATAAATAATTGAGCTATACATAATAAATGGCACAAGAGGCTAATGGAATAGTCTGTATAATCAATGCTATAATCAATGCTTCGCATTACTGTATAATGCAGCAATGTACAAGGTAACTCTATTTTTTCTTTGACGGTAAAGTGACTGCACCCTTGATTCAGCAAAGTTTCTACGTTTCTCTCTCTTTCACATGCACATGCACACATACACACAGAGACACACACTGGGAAAGGCATCTGCATCTTCCAGATTATGGGAATATCTTGAATCTCGGGGGGAGGGAGCATTCACATTGAAATGGGGAATAGAAGCTCAATCAATATCACAGCGCACCAGCTCTAAGCTTTAAGGACTAAACAAAACTAAATGTCTCGATGCTCACTAAACAGTCATATTGTTCATCTCAGAGAACAGAGCATTCCGAGACTGACTTATGTAAAAAAGGGGAAGAAGAACAAACATTCCTTTTGTTCTTTGATTCATCATTGATATCAGCCTGACTACAGTAATAACAGTGCAATCAATACAGCACATGCCATGGAAAATATTTACAGGGAAGAGACAAGTTCTTTGTGCTATTTTGAGTTTCATTAGAATGGGKGCTGTAAAAATTCAGAGTCAGTTTATCTTGGACTCGTTTATCTTTGTTTTTGTATATCCATTCTTCTCCACAGAGTCGGATGTCAGATGATCCCACAGTACGTAAATGGTACAGTCAAATAGCAGCACATCATCAGTACAGTGATGTGCAAGGACAATGTCATTTTGGTGTGCTCCTTTCAATCTACTTCCTCCACATGTAACTGGCTAGACCTATGTGCAGGCCTAATTTATTCTCCATGCACCTACTGTACTGTCTATGTGTTATTGTGAAGCAGAGCAGGACTTTGATTAGCAGGATTCTCCTTATCTCTAATGGTCAGAGAGGCTAATTCCCAGAATATGAATGAATGAAAGACTGTTGGGCTCTGGGAGAGACAAGACAATAATTGGGCAGCACAGTACACCACCTCTTCCCTCTTCCTCTGTTTAAGAGTTTAAAGAGCGGAATATCCTTAAGCAAAGCCTCACATCGATACATGATCTTCATTTTGATGGGGCCAATCAATCACCAAGTAGTGTTGTGCTACCATAAAGCTCTCTGAAATATTACTCTTCTGCCCTGTAGTCGACAGAAATGTCTACCGCAATGTAGACCTCAACGATGTCTGTGTGGCATTGTACTGTAGGTTAGATTAAGGTTGTTAAGGTAAAGAATAGTAAATATCTCATATACAGCAAAAAAGGGAAGATAAAGAACTTAATACCGAAACATACATTCATACTTGTCAATTTATGTGTGAGATTTGCACATAATCCACAGTACATCTCCATAGTTATTCCAGTTCCTTCACCTTAATTCAGCTATCTCCTCAATTAGGACATTGGTATGAGAATAAATAGCAATCCTTTTGGAATAGTAATTTCAGATCTTATTTGCCAAAAGTAATATTTCCTGTACATATTCTTATAATTCTTCCCCTGGTAGAAAGACACAGGTCTTCTAATCCAGTGTTTGATTCACAAATTCACTAAAATGTTCCGATACACTCCCATAACAATATGTAAATATCACTCCCTCCATAGATAAGAGTTCATCACTGGGGATGGAGCTGCATGGGGAAGTGTCTACCTTTGTTCTTCTCTTAGGGGAGMATTTAGGGAAAGAAACTTCAGTCTAGCAAGTGGCATCAGATGTTTCAAGTTTTTCATCATTTTGAAATGGAACAGCCAAATCAAATGTTTATTTTTCTGTCGTTAGATTTGTTTGACAGTTCATCCACTTGGAAAAATGGCCAAAGGTACAAATGCGGAAGCTGTTATTGCACTTACTATGTGTGCACTCTATTTCTATTGGATTCATTGCATTGTGTTTAATTTATGTTAAACCCCATTGAACCATTATTATTGTGTCATAGATTAAACAGAATTCAGAAAACCTGTGTGACATAAAATAGCATTCAATGATGGRCCAATGGGGTTGAACATGTCCGTAAAGTACTCGTCTTCCAATGGTCTGTATGATTAACATTAAAAGTCAAGCACACATTGAAAACATTCACAATATACAGTTACTGTGTCTCTGATGCTTAGATACAGATAAATAAACATGTTAAGTTCATTCAATATCTAGCAACACAATACCATTGATTGGATAACGCACTCATATTATAACGCACTGTTAAATGCCAAAATAAGCAACACCCATGTTTTACTAACCTCTTTCGAAGGTATTTTAGGATGTTGTTTACCTCACACTGTGGTGATCCCAAGCACCAGCAGACTGAAATCATGCACCTTGTAGTGTGGAAAATATTTTTATTACAAAACTAATTGCAAACAGATACACTTATTTAACTAAAGTATCCAAAGATCACTTGTGATTTGACTATTTACAATGAGTAGTGCCCAGCATGAATCCTTTAAGTATCTGTATCACTGAGGTGGCAATTGAAATGCTTAAAATAAATATAAACCTGTAAAAAACACAGTACATAATACCAAAAATATGTATTAGTCAACAAGAAGGGGTATACGTTCATGTTTAAGTTCCCTAGTAGTAGGCAAACTGGATTTTGTGTGATGATTCTGTCTCGTCTTGAAAATTCTGAGATTAATTTGTGATACATAAAAATTATAACAAATCTTAATTATTGGCATTCCTCAGTAAACTCTAGTCAGACAGCCAMATTACTCTTAGCAGCTATAAACAGCATGTATTAGGACCAGGTTTGCTTCCTGACGGGGAAAACATCACACTTCACAAGCTCATGATCAAAACCTATGCTGTTGCCCTTAATCCAATGTCCATTCACACAGGCATGCTCTGATAGTCCTGTTCCCTTCGGAGACAGTTCCTCTGTAGAAAATCCTCAGATATCGATGATGGCAAAGATCTCTGGCTTGTCGATGTCATGGACCTGCATGGCTGAGTAAGTGATGGCCTTCACCTCTGTCCCCTGGAGAGACAAACAGATGGTTAAGTGACACTTTCAAAAACACTAAAATACAAACATTTGTATTCAGAAATGACTCGTCTCAATTAATGAAAACAGTCATCATTTATCTTGTTTTAATAATAGAACACAAATCTCAAAAACTGTTTTGGATGCCCATTTTCATCAGGGCATAAACAGTAATTATGTCTTATGGTCAGGATAGTCAGACCTCTGTGTGGTCAGTTTAGGCTAGAGAAGTTGAAAGATATCAGGATTATCTCCCATTTGCTTACCTGTGGATGCTTGACCAAGCTGAACTCTTCTCCCCACCTACAACAGCAGAGGAAAACTGAATGATAGGCATGGAGGGAAGCTGAGAATGAAACAGAACTCCAGGCATAGGAACTAAGGGAGGGATTAATGATAACATGCAACCCATGTCTTTCTCAGGGGTAGAAGAAAGTCAAATAACCTAAAAACCAACCCACCATATCCCCTCACACAGTTTAACCTAGGAGTAATGTAAGTGGCTCAAAAGAGGACCAATCACATGCAAATATAAATTAGTACCACCCAGTGAGCAAAAAATGAAAACTAAATCCTGACGTGTGTAACTTTAGATCAACTTACCCAATAGAGCGGATTTTAAAGTGCATCCTGTCAATGTGCAAAACTCTTACTTCCTAGAAGACAGAATTTATGTTAGGCAATACCTTATTATTTTAACTGCTAAATTAAATTGATAGTTGCCATGATGTCTTTTTTAAAGCGTATTACATTTGAAGCAGGAGATATTTGAAACAAACAATGGCCCGTGGGTAATTAAATTAGCTGTGAGGAGGGATACAAGATAAATGCACACTTGTGGTAAATGTAATGACATGTTACCTTCCAGTTGTAATTATGTTTCAAACCTAAAACATGTTTTTGCAATGCAGTTATACAGACAGGCACCAAGAAAGCTAAACATCTATTGATGGGGGTAGGAGAGAGAGCGAGCTCCATGAAGTCCCACTGGCTAACATGACTAATCATTATTATGTTGAAGGCCCTTACTCTGGGAATTAAGAAAAGATCTGCACTGAATTTGAATAACCAGTCATCAAGGAAGTGGAAGAGATTCCATGTCATCACCTGGTCAAGAAACAGAGAGAAATTATAAGAATGTATTGAATGCAATGGTATTTAACATATTGACCCATAAATGAAACAATCTGCTTCATGAACTCCCCCTATGAGTATTATGCCTGTTTTTAATCCATCTGTAAATCTGTAAATGAATACATAAATAACTCATGTTTTGGCACCGATGTCGACACGGAACACAAACCGGCTGCGCATTTGCGCCATCGTGCATACATTTACAGTATATCACAAAAGTGAGTACACCCCTCACATTTTTGTAAATATTTAAGTATATCTTTTCTTGTGACAACACTGAAGAAATGACACTCTGCTACAATGTAAAGTAGTGAGTGTACGGCTTGTATAACAGTGTACATTTGCTGTCCCCTCCAAATAACTCAACACACAGCCATTAATGTCTAAACCACTGGCAACAAAAGTGAGTACACCCCTAAGTGAAAATGTCCAAATTGGGCCCAATTAGCCATTTTCCCTCCCCGGTGTCATGTGACTCGTTAGTGTTACAAGGTCTCAGGTGTGAATGGGGAGCAGGTGTGTTAAATTTGGTGTCATCACTCTCACACTCCCTCATACTGACTGGTCACTGGAAGTTCAACATGGCACCTCATGGCAAAGAACTCTGAGGATCTGAAAAAAAGAATTGTTGCTCTACATAAAGATGGCCTGGCCTATAAGAAGATTGCCAAGACCCTGAAACTGAGCTGCAGCACGGTGGCCAAGACCATACAGCGGTTTAACTGGACAGGTTCCACTCAGAACAGGCCTCGCCATGGTCGACCAAAGAAGTTGAGTGCACGTGCTCAGCGTCATATCCAGAGGTTGTCTTTGGGAAATAGACGTATGAGTGCTGCCAGCATTGCTGCAGAGGTTGAAGGGGTGGGGGGTCAGCCTGTCAGTGCTCAGACCATACGCCGTACACTGCATCAAATTGGTCTGCATGGCTGTCGTCCCAGAAGGAAGCCTCTTCTAAAGATGATGCACAAGAAAGCCCACAAACAGTTTGCTGAAGAGAAGCAGACTAAGGACATGGATTACTGGAACAATGTCCTGTGGTCTGATGAGACCAAGATAAACTTATTTGGTTCAGATGGTGTTAAGCTGTGTGGCGGCAATCCGGTGAGGAGTACAAAGACAAGTGTGTCTTGCCTACAGTCAAGCATGGTGGTGGGAGTGTCATGCTCTGGGGCTGCATGAGTGCTGCCGGCACTGGGGAGCTACAGTTCATTGAGGGAACCATGAATGCCAACATGTACTGTGACATACTGAAGCAGAGTATGATCCCCTCCCTTCGGAGACTGGGCCGCAGGGCAGTATTCCAACATGATAACGACCCCAAACACACCTCCAAGACGACCACTGTCTTGCTAAAGAAGCTGAGGGTAAAGGTGATGGACTGGCCAAGCATGTCTCCAGACCTAAACCCTATTGAGCATCTGTGGGGCATCCTCAAACGGAAGGTGGAGGAGTGCAAGGTCTCTAACATCCACCAGTTCCGTGATGTCGTCATGGAGGAGTGGAAGAGGACTCCAGTGGCAACATGTGAAGCTCTGGTGAACTCCATGCCCAAGAGGGTTAAGGCAGTGCTGGAAAATGATGGTGGCCACACAAAATATTGACACTTTGGGCCCAATTTGGACATTTTCACTTAGGGGTGTACTCACTTTTGTTGCCAGCGGTTTAGACATTAATGGCTGTGTGTTGAGTTATTGAGGGGACAGCAAATTTACACTGTTAATCAAGCTGTACACTCACTACTTTACATTGTAGCAAAGTGTCATTTCTTCAGTGTTGTCACATGAAAAGATATACTCAAATATTTACAAAAATGTGAGGGGTGTACTCACTTTTGTGATATACTGTATATTGTCCCCCTACACGCAGGTTAAAATATCAAAACAAACTCTGAACCAATTACATTAATTTGGGGACAGGTTGAGAAGCATTAAACATTTATGGCKATTTAGCTAGTTAGTTAGTTAATTTGTCCTATTTAGCTAGCTTGCTGTTGCTAGCTAATTTGTCCTGAGATATAAACATTGAGTTGTTATTTTACCTGAAATGCACAGTCCTCTACTCCGCCAATTAATCCACACACAAAACGGTCAACCGAATAATTTCTAGTCATCTCTCTTCCTTCCAGGCCTTTTCTTCTCGACTTTATATAGTGATTGGCAACTCATAAATTAGGTGCAATACCGCCACTGACCTCGTTTGTCTTTCAGTCACCCACGTGGGTATAACCAATGAGGAGATGGCACGTGGGTACCTGCTTCGATAAACCAATGAGGAGATGGGATAGGCAGGACTTGCAGAGCGATCTACGTCAGAAATAGAACTGATTTCTCTTTTAGCCCTTGGCAACGCAGACGCTCGTTGGCGCAATAATTGAATAACATTGATTTCTACATTTATTTTGCAACGCACACGACGCGAGCGGTGTGGRCAGCCTATATTAGCCCTTGGCAACGCAGACGCTCGTTGGCGTGCTCGAGCAGTGTGGGTGCAATAATTTTATAACATAGATTTCTACATTTATTTTGCAACGCTCGTGCACGCGACGCGAGCGGTGTACTCAGGGTATACAGGCTGACCACACCGACGCAGCGTTGCAAAATAAATTTACCAATCTCCTCACAGGTTTATAGAAGCAGGTACCCACGTGCCATCTCCTCAGTGGTTGATATTTTAACCTGCGTGTCGTTCGCGTTTGGTGTGAGGGGACAAAATACATTAATGCACGATGGCGCAAGCGCGCAGCCGGTTTGGGTTCCGTGCACCTCTCTGATTCAGAGGGGTTGGGTTAAATACGGAAGGCACATTTCAGTTGAATGCCTTCAGTTGTACAACTAACTAGGTATCCCCCTTTCCGTTTTTACTGTACTGCAATACAGTAGAGTGGGTTAAGGTAAACATTCAATTCAATATGCCAGGGTATTCATCTACTAGGCCTACAATATCAATGTGTCAATTAAGCAATTTCTGGTGGTCGAGCAGTGTCTCCTCCGCTAAAGATTATCTTCCATTGTACGTTTCAACAGAAACTAATTTATGTTGGTGAACAAATCAGACTAACGTTAGCTAGCTAAAGTATAGTTCAATTAACCACCATGCATGTTCATAACATTAGCTAACTACACAACTCACATTCATACTTCTTGTTGATCGCCGGGTATTGTGACTTGGTAGCTTTCTGTGACTCTGAGATCAAGCTCACGATCATCCATTGTCGACTTCTTTAGTTGATTTGATCCCTAAAATACTGAAATGTTAGACTTGCCAACACTATAACGTTACGTGCTTGCCTTGACTCAGGGCTTGAGTCGTATGCCGCGTTCATGTGCTAGTCGGAACTAAGAAACTCYACATGTCCGAGTCGCTAAAAGTGGTTGAACGCGGCATGTATATAACTACACTAACTAGCAGGTCGGACATTCCGAGTTTACTAGTTCAGACTAGCACTTGAATGCAGCAACATCACATCGCTGTGTAGTCACGTGGGTCGCGCGTCAGCCAGGCTACTGAAAGGTATGCCGCATTCAAAATAACTGGGAACTCGGAAAACTCAGATTTCAAGGCATTCAAGACCACTGAACTTGGAAAAAACAGCTCCGACTGGGAAAAATCGTTTTGAACATTCATCCAACTCACTCGAAATTTCATGTCGGAAATTGGGGTATCTTTATAGAGCTCCGACTTTCCGACCTGAAAATCACCGACGTCAGGATTTGATATAGTTTTTCCCGAGATTCCAGTTGTATTGAAATCACCACTGTACTTGCTGTTGAAACAAAATTGACCGTTTCAGGAAGTAACAAAGATATCTCGCGTTTTGCGATCGTCGGATATATATAGATATACAATCTGGAATAATAAAGGCATAAAATACAAAAACAAGTCTTTATTTTTCCAGATCTGGTTTGACAACAGCATTATCTGGGTTAAACAATTACTGAATAATGATGGACAACTATATGATTATCCAGAATTCATGAGAACACATGATGTTACATCCACTCCTGAGGAGTTTCAAATAGTTGTTAGAGCTGTCTCTTAATAAGGTGCTATTCTTCTTTTAGGAGAATAACAATACTCCAAGTGCAACTGTTGAGGATTTTGTAGCCCCAATATRAACTAGAAGGAATTTACAATTTAAACTATTAATGTAACAATATATATAAGAAAACTCTGTCAAGATGTTACTATTCCCTCTGCTAGAATATACAAGAATGCAGCCCTAGGACAAGTGAAATGGAAGAAAGTTTCGTTGTCTGGCAAATATTGTATATCTAATAAGATGAAAGAAGTATCACACAAACTCATTCTTAGACTGTATCCTGTAAAGACCTTTATTGTACACAGATTCAAAATTGCTATTGATAAAAAATGTGTATTTTGTGGTTGTGARCCAGAGACTCTAGACAATTTATTTTGGGACTGTTTTTATGTCAGAATATTTGGGAGTGAATTAGAAGATTTTATTTTAAAATAAACTGCTATTAATGTTAATTTGAACGACTCTGATATTATGTTTTTTTTTTTTTATCCAAATGATATGGACCCCGATTTAACTTTTATTGTTAATTTGTTTATTTTTCATGGAAGATTCTTTATCCATAAAATGAAGTGGGTGGAGAACAAACCCTTCTTCACATTGTTTAAACATTATTTTGAAATTCTCAGTAAGTGTAAAAACAAAAAAGCAATTTATCTCGACATTTAATACCACTGTATATTAGGGTTAAGTACTCTTGTTTGTATATTTCTGTTTTATTGTTCATAATAATACAAGTAATACAATAATAATAAATAAATAAATAAAAACGTTTTGCGGTAGTCACTAGTTACCACAGCAACAGTCATAAACCCCACGCATTTCTACCATTTATTATTTTCAACCAACCGCTAACTTCCATCCTAATCTTAACCACACTGCTAACCTTATTCCTAACCCTAACCTTCAATTAAGACCAAAAAGCAATTTTTGTTAGAATTTTTACGATATAGCCAATTTTGACTTTATGCTGTGATCAGTGCAACCCGGGATCCTTGGGACTTACATAACCCTTACCGTAATAATTTAAAAACTTCGATGTTAAAGGTTAGTGTAGGTTAGTGATGTCCCAAGGATCCCAGATAGCACATTTTGGATGACTAGAAGGGATTTGTCATATTCACGTCGGATTTGSCTTTCGTAGCAGGTTAGGATAATTATGTTAAGGTGTTGAAAAGGCTTAGGGTTAAGGTTAGCTAAAATGCAACAACAAAAAAATTACGTGAATTTGACAAAAGCTTCAGAATCCACGACGTTTTCCGGCTTAGTTGACGCTGATTGGCTATTTGAGCACTACGGAGTTCCCGCCAAGGTAGTCCAGCTGCCTTGTTTGCTCTCAACAAAACCCTGCTTCTGAAAACATACTTTCGTAATATTATCAACACCATGGCTGATAAAGAAGGTAATTTGGTGAAACGTTACGTCACAATTTACTTCAACAAGAATAGCGCCCAGACCACTTGGGAAAACTAGCTAGCTACCAAGGTAGGCCAGAGTGGAAGGACAGGTTCTCCCGGCTTATCAATTGTGAAGATAATTAATTCATTATTTTATACAAATGAGCTCGCTAGTATTAGTAGCACACTAACGTTAGCTAGTAAGCAAAATGTAAGCTAGCTAGCTACTAACTTTAGCTTTGTTTTATGTCAGAGACACAACCCCTTTTTGCGGGAGTAATGAGCTAGCTAGCTCGGTTGATCAATGCTAACACAACAACTGCGAAACCCTGTCAGTGTTAACGAACGTAGCTACCTAGCTAACTTTACCGAACACTTGCTCAATGTTAATATGGTTCCCCTTCTCAATCACACCTATAATTCCTTACAATGGGTTGCTTCTAATATACTTTACATTTAAACCTCCTGTCTCACGTGACTTTCATACTATTTTATAGCAGCGTTTGATGATGCTGTGGAGGAGAGGGTGATAAATGAGGAGTACAAGATATGGAAGAAGAACACACCCTTCCTCTATGACCTGGTGATGACCCACGCCCTGGAGTGGCCCAGCCTCACTGCACAGTGGCTGCCTGATGTCAACAGGTGGGGTTCACTGTCTGGGCACCTTTTATAGGAATACAAAGCTACAGGAGCAGTGGAAGTAGGGGTGGGGCAGGTGTGGCTGCACCCCTTGGTTTGTGCACCTTTTGATGTTCAAATTAGTTTCATTGAATAGTAACTGAAGTCTAGAGACTGACTGTAACTCCCACATGTAGTCTTATATAATATCAATTCCTGCAGAATTATTTATTTATTGCTGTAAAAGTATACACCCAATGGAATTATCTTTTAAACATTTTAAATTTAACCTTTATTTAACTAGGAAAGTCAGTCAAGAACAAATTCTTATTTACAATGAACAGTGGGTTAACTGCCTTTTTCAGGGACAGAACAACATATTTATTTACCTTGTCAGCTCGGGTCTTTGATCCAGCAACCTTTTGGTTACTGGCCCAACGCTCTAACCACTAGGCTACCTGTCTTGGGAACAGGAATGGAGTAATTATTTATTGCAGACTATTGAGAGAATGGAATGCGCGGTAGGATATTTTAACCACAAAAAAATATGTATTCAAGACAAACTGAAATCATGTTGGATTGTTTTCACAGATTTTATTTGCTTAACCTTTGAAACTGATGTTAATTGGACATTTTGCAGGGGAAATATGTCTGCTGTTTTAGGCTATTGCATTTTCTCCCCGGTCTCTACACATCCTCGCTCTGCGAGCAGAAATTAAAGAACTTTACTGATGTCAACTACTAGATTATTGTTGATGCATTCATTCTATCGATTAATGGCTTTCTGCTTTATTTAGTCTTCTAGGTCAACAAGTAATTACAGAAGAGAAGCTGAATGTATCTACTTATTAACAAGTTGACAAACAAATAGTCTAACTAATGTCGGAAATTATAAGCAGAAAAATATCTAAATTAGGGGTGAAAGTAAGCTGGTTCGGAGTACTAGCAAAATAAACGGTGGGGGTAAAACATGAGCCTATCACAATTAAAACAAAGTTGGTAAGAAAACTGTAGGCTATTACACCACAATGTGTCATTACTGCCTGTCAACCGCATGCAAAACATTAACAGATTTACTTAAAAATGGGTGGTATATGCTCCAAAATAGGGTGTGGTTCGACATGAACACTAAATGTTTTACTAATAAACTCATCTAATCTGAGCACTAACATTTTSCCATGGCAGAGTTGACTAGACCGTGACGCTCACAGATGAGTGGATGCATCAATCAATTCAGGCTGCAAGTGTGCCTAATGACGAATGCTGAATGTCATTACACATGTATATATTTTTTTGTCATTACACTATTATATGCATTTTAGTTTTTACACCACATGTCCAAAATGTTTTATGGCATCCCTGCATATCTAGCTATAATTCCCTAGAATACCAGATACTTGTGCCGATCAAAGATGAGCCTGCCTTTGCAACATTACTGGGCGTGGGAAGGTTTCTTCAGGAAGATTGTTTTCAGTCTCCATATGTGTTGTTGCAAAGAATAATCCTTGTATGGACCACATTGAGTTTCTAGCTAATGCCCCCTACTACATATGACAAAAGTGGTATTTAAATATACCTATTTGTCTTGTAACATATTTCTTTCTATCCTTTTAGACCTGAAGGGAAGGATTTCAGCGTACACAGGTTGGTTCTTGGCACACACACCTCAGATGAACAGAATCACCTGGTCATCGCCAGCGTGCAACTGCCTAATGACGATGCTCAGTTTGATGCCTCTCACTACGACAGTGAGAAAGGTGGTGAGGGACAATGTTTTTTCATCAATTACAACCTTTCTGCATGTTTTCAGTCTTTGGATCATTCAAAATATTGTAACTGGTGATATACGTTGGTCCTTTTCTCTGTAGCTCATTTCTCTACCTCCCTTCAGAGTTTGGAGGCTTTGGCTCAGTCAGTGGTAAGATAGAGATTGAAATCAAGATCAACCATGAGGGAGAGGTGAACAGAGCCCGCCACATGCCCCAGAACCCCTGCATCATTGCCACCAAAACCCCAACCAGCGACGTGCTTGTCTTTGACTACACCAAACATCCCTCCAAACCAGGTGGGTATTTAGAGGTTGGTCAGGAAGTCCCAGTCCTCCTTTCTCATTTCCTTTGAAATAACATGCTATTACCTCTGTATTACAGATCCATCTGGAGAGTGTACCCCAGATCTGCGTTTGAGGGGACACCAGAAAGAGGGCTACGGTCTCTCCTGGAACCCCAACCTGAGTGGCTGCCTCCTCAGCGCTTCTGATGACCATGTCAGTGACTTGTCACTTGACCCAAAGCATGTGCTTGAACAGTCTTCTTCCCTCCATGTCTTTTCTCTCACCTTCCCTTGTTTCCCATCTGTCTGCAGACTATCTGTATGTGGGATATCAGTGCCGTTCCTAAGGAGGGAAAGGTTGTAGACGCAAAGACTATCTTTACTGGACACACAGCTGTAGTGGAGGACGTCTCCTGGCATCTACTGCATGAGTCACTCTTTGGATCTGTAGCTGACGACCAGAAACTCATGATGTAAGGCTCCCTGAGATGAGCAACTCCCCCAATGGATAATGGATTTGAATAGAAAAACAATTTGCTAAGCTCGTATGACTGAAATGAGTTATACCATCCGCATTGTTTGGTGTTGCTTATTGAACAATAACATTGTTTACTGTGCAGTTGGGACACGCGATCCAACAACACGTCCAAACCTAGCCATGCTGTGGACGCCCACACTGCCGAGGTCAACTGTCTGTCCTTCAACCCCTACAGCGAGTTCATCCTGGCCTCAGGCTCAGCAGACAAGGTGGTCTGGATCTCTTACTGCTCTTAATTCTTCCAATATTATCTTTCATAATGTAGTGTTGATCTAAATGGTTGTTGTGGTGGTGGTTGTAATTGATTGGTTGTCCCATTTCAGACTGTGGCTCTTTGGGACCTGAGGAACCTGAAACTGAAGCTGCATTCGTTTGAGTCTCACAAAGATGAGATCTTCCAGGTATGTTAAGTCAATAAGCGGTCAATTATTCCCTATGAAGTTTGTTTTGCAAAAGCTGTATGTTTTGAACCAGATTTTGTATCTATTACTAGGCCTCGTCAAACCCATCTCGCCTCCTTTCCTCCATTTAGGTCCAGTGGTCTCCTCATAATGAAACCATCCTGGCCTCCAGTGGCACAGACAGGCGACTCAACGTGTGGGACCTCAGTAAAATCGGAGAGGAGCAGTCGCCAGAGGATGCTGAGGATGGTCCACCTGAACTACTGTTCATTCACGGCGGTCACACGGCTAAGATCTCTGACTTCTCATGGAACCCCAACGAACCCTGGGTCATCTGCTCTGTGTCCGAGGACAACATCATGCAAGTTTGGCAGATGGTGAGACCCCGGGACAGACGGGGCTCTGTCATACAGTGGGAGGCTATAGAGAATAGTTAAATGTATTCTGTTCATATTTATTTATTTCATGAGGCATAAGTAAGTTTTGAAAGCTTGGCAGAAGCGTTCTACTGTAATATGTAGAATCACAATTATTTCTGAGGAGTACTAAGAATGTCTTTCCATCTTTTAAGGCTGAGAACATCTACAATGACGAGGACCCAGAGGGAGCAGCAGACACTGAGGTCCAGGCATGAGTGACATCTGTCAATCACACAACACCCCTCCCTTGATCACATCCTCAAAACAACCAAATGTCTTTTTTTTAAATGCACAAGAGTTGTTCTTTTGCAGTTTTGTAGAGGGAAACATMAAGTGCTTGTTGTTTCACTATCATGGCATCAAGGTTTTGCATATATTTATATAAGAAAGGATCCTACTGTTTGATATGGCGATAATGGTAGCTATGCCATTCTTTGGTCAAATTTTTACCAGGGGGACAAGCACCACAGTTGAGTAGGCACCCAATTATTTTTTCTTTCAGGTTAAATTATGCTCATATTCTTAGAACAATGAGTCATTTAAACTAATTTCCACAGTTTCATTTTATAAGAAATTGTACATAGATTTATTTTATTCCCATGATATCTGAATCGTAGATTTCCACAATCAGCTTTCAAGCTGTATGTATATCATCCCTATGTGTCTGTTTTTTTTGTATGCTGCATCGGATTCCCATGTTTTGTAAGTGTATTCATAATAAAAATGTATTTACGGTAGACCTTAAATGTACAGTTAAGACAGGCTGCTCTCATAGTTAAGGTCAACTGTCATAACACGATTGTTGATGCACTAAGAGCAGATTAAGTATACCAATAACTGACATTGGCTAAATGCACCATCAAGGTCTGAGGCGTTCTGGATATTTTGTTAACTTTTCTACTTCCATTGATAAGTATGGAAAAGTTAGGACTCCCTTTCAGCAGTTGTTTCACTCACTTCAATACAGCCCCTGTAAAAAGAAAAACAGCATGTTGAGACTCCCTCAAATATTTATTGTACATGTTTGTCTATACTGAACAAAAATATAAATGCAATATGCAACAATTTCAGATTTTACTGCGTTAATATTAGGAAATCAGTCAATTTAAACAAATTCAGCCCTAATCTATGGATTTCACATGACTAGGCAGGTGTGCAGCCATGGATGGGCCTTGGGAGGGCATAGGCCCACCCACTGACCCTCCCTTCAGACAATCCCGCAGGTGAAGAAGCCGGATGTGGAGGTCCTGGGCTGGCATGGTTACACGTGGTCTGCAGTTGTGAGGTTGGTTGGATGTATTGCCAAATTCTCTCAAATGATGTTGGAGGCAGCTTGTAGTAGAGAAATTAACATTAAATTCTCTGGCAACAGCTCTGGTGGGCATTCCTGCGGTCAGCATGCCAATCGCACGCTCCCTCAACTTCTGTGGCATTGTGTGACAAAACTGCAAATATTAAAGTGACCTTTTATTGTCCCCGGCACAAGGGGCACCTGTGTAATGATCTTGCTGTTTAATCAGGTTCTTGATATGCCACACCTGTCAGGTGGTTGGAATGTCTTGGCGAAGAGAAATGCTCACTAACGGATGTAAACAAATTTGGGCACATTTTAGAGAAATAAGCTTTTTGTGCATATGGAACAWTTCTGGGATTTTTTATTTCAGTTTATGAAACATGGGATCAATACTTTACATGTTGCGTATATATTTTTGTTCYGTGTTTAATGGCAATTGTAAGTAGTCCAGACATCAAATATTAATTTAATGTATTCAATGAAAACTGTCAGATTCCTTAGGGTCAAAATGGATGGTCTCTACTTCTCATGGCCAGATACAGTGCATTCGGAAAGTATTCAGACCCCTTGATTTTTTCCACGTTTTGTTACTTTACAGCTTTAATCTAAAATGTATTGAATTGTCCCCCCCCACTCACCAATCTACACACAATACCCCATAATGACAAAGCAAAAACTGGTTTTTAGAAATGTATGAAAAAAAGGTGAAAGACTACAATTTATCTAAGTACTCAGACCCTTTACTCTGTACATTTGTTGAAGCACCTTTGGTAGCGATTACAGCCTCGAGTCTTCTTGGGTATGACGCTACAAGCTTGGCACACCTGTATTTGGGGAGTTTTTCCCATTCTTCTCTGCAGATCCCCTCAAGCTCTGTCAGGTTGGATGGGGAGRGTTGCTGCACAGCTATTTTCACGGTCTCTCCAGAGATGTTCGATCGGGTTCAAGTCCAGGCTCTGGTTGAGCCACTCAAGGACATTCAGAGACTTGTCCCAAAGCCACTCCTGTGTTGTCTTGGCTGTGAGATTATGGTCTTTGTCCTGTTGGAAGTTGAACCTTCATCCCAGTCTGAGGTCCCTAGCGCTCTGGAGCAGTTTTTTATCAAGGATCTCTGTACTTTGCTCCGTTCATCTTTCCCTCGATCCTGACTAGTCTCCCAGTTCCTGCCGCTGAAAAACATCACAGCATGATGCTGCCACCACCTTGCTTCACCGTAGGGATGGTGCCAGGTTTCCTCTAGACGTGATGCTTTGCATTCAGGCCAAAGAGTTAAATCTTGGTTTCATCAGACCAGAGAATTTTGTTTCTCATGGTCTGAGAGTCCTTTAGGTGCCTTTTGGCAAACTCCAAGTGGGCTGTCATGTGCCTTTTACTGAGGAGTGGCTTCTATCTGGCCACTCTACCATAAAGGCCTGATTGGTGGAGTGCTGCAGTGATGGTTGTCCTTCTGGAAGGTTCTCCCATCTTCACAGAGGAACTCTGGAGCTCTGTCAGAGTGCCCATCGGGTTCTTGGTCACCTCCCTGACCAAGGCCCTTCTCCCCCGATTGCTCAGGTTGGCCTGGCGGCCAGCTCTAGGAAGAGTCTTGGTGGTTCCAAACTTCTTCCATCTAAGAATGATGGCGGCCACTGTGTTCTTGGGGACCTTCAATGCTGCAGAAATGTTTTGGTACCCTTCCTCAGATCTGTGCCTTGACACAATCCTGTCTTGGAGCTCTACAGATAACTCCTTCGACCTCATGGCTTGGTTTTTGCTCTGATATGCACTGTCAACTGTGGGACCTTATCAATTTTAGAATAAGGKTGTAATGTAACAAAATGTGGAAAAGGGGATGGGGTCTGAATACTTTCCGAATGCACTGTAAGTAGCATACCACACCCTACCTGTCATAGTTCAGCTCACTCAAAAGTCCCTTCTTCAATTCTTCCAATTGTCTGTTTGCCTTTTTCTGAATGCAAAGCTCCAGCTTCAGCTTCCTCATGGTCTCCTCAAGCGAGTCCACAGTCTCCTGATGAGAAGAAATTAGAACAATTACACCACACCTTTACGGGCTACAAAACAGCACATGTTCCTAGTCCCCCTGTACCTTATACTGCGCCACTCTCTCCACCCTCTCCCTCTCTATCAGAGCAATTCTCTCCTCTAGACAAGCTCTCTGCAGCTCCAGCCTCTGGGTCTGCTCCTTCAGGGGCCCCAGTCTGGCCTTAAGGTCCTGGCCCACATCCCTGCTCCTCCTCAGGGTTTCCTCCCCAGCCTGCCTCCTCCGGAGGAGGGCTAGCAGGCGTGGCTCGTACCAGCCTTCTAGATTCCTCATGCTGCCACTGAGGCGCTGCTGCAGGTCAAAGGATGCTCGTCGGCAGTGGGTGACATCGCTCATAGCCCGGGGGCGGGATGGTTGTCTGGCCTGGTCCTTTAGGGTGTTCAGCTGGTTGTGCTGGGCTTCCTGAAGCTGGGCTACCTCCTCGGTAAGATTCTGGACATGGGCCTGGAGCTCCTCCTAGGGGCAGAAAAAGCTATGACAGCGAAGTTGGCCCTCATACTAACACAAGAATGTGTGATTAACTCTGGATGACAGACAGCCATGAACACAGAAAGAACAATTCTGTGGTAGCACCCATCAACAATATAACATGTCAACACTGAAACATCACAACAAAGGGATGACAAAGAACACACACTAAAAAAAGAGCACAAATCACAGGAAAATGTCAACACCCCTCATACTGTTTCCCCTCACTCGGTATGTTAATGGTACATTAACTGTATTCTCACGAAGCTTATATGCAATGCTGTGGGATTTCCACTCTACCTTACCTGTGTGACTGCAGCCTGGGCCACCTCATACTGCTGTGCAGCCAGCGCCAGCTGGCTCTGGATACAGTCCCTGGCTGTGACAAACAGCTTACTCTTCACCTGTCCGACCTCTATTTGCAGATGAATAAACTCCAACTGGACACTGGTGAGAACTCTACGTGCCTCTAACAACTGTCCTCTCAAGGCCACAGTAGCTTGCAGCATGGGCTGCTCTAGCTGCAACAGCTCCAGTACCAATTCATCCCTTTGACTTTCTAGATGGCCCACCTTCTTGATGCACTCCTCAAAGAGCAGCCCCACACTGTCCATGTTCCCCTGCACCTGGACAAAGGTATATTCCACACACCTCTCCACGGGGCGTACTACCTCAGTGATGTGTGCTTGAACCGCAAATCCGTTACCGTACAAGCTTCTCTCATGGTGGGTTAGTGCTGCCATTAGGCTGCTCTCCGCAGAATGTGCCTCCTCCATATAGTCCTCTTCAGAGTGCAAGTTCTCTCTAGACTCAACTTCCCTCCCTCTCTGTAGATCCTCAACAGCCATTGGTGTCTCCATCACCTGTATGAAAAGTTGAAGTAGGAGAAAAAAGGGTGGTAAAGTTTGATAAGTCCAGGGAGGAACGACTGCTCCCAATGATTTCCCCCTCTCAAGGACCTCAACCACGGCCTGTACACCTGTTGCATCAAAGTTGGGACCGAGAAACTGAGAAACAGCTTCTATCTCCAGGCCATCGGACTGTTAAACAATCACCACTCGCCGGCTTCGGCCCAGTACCCGGCCCTGAACCTTAGTCATTGTTCGAGCCGGCTACCATCCAGTAGTCTACCCTGCACCTTAGAGACTGCTGACCTACAGTGCATTCGGAAAGTATTCAGGATGAGGATTTAATTATTATTATTTTTTTTAAATTTAAATTTTTAAATTTTTTATTAAGGCTGTAACATAACAAAATGTAAAGAAATCAAGGGGTCTGAATACTTCCCGAACGCACTGTATTGAGTCATTAAACACTCGTCACATTAATAATGTTTACATACTGTTTCACTCACTTTATATGTATATACTGTATTCTAGTCATGGCTCATCCTATATACAGTTTAAGTCGGAAGTTTACATACACTTAGGTTGGAGTCATTAAAACTCATTTTTCAACCACTCCACAAATTTCTTATTAACAAAACTATAGTTTTGGCAAGTTGGTTAGGACATCTACTTTGTGCATGACACAAGTAATTTTCCAACAATTGTTTACAGACAGATTATTTCACTTATAATTCACTGTATTACAATTCCAGTGGGTCAGAAGTTTACATAAACTAAGTTGACTGTGCCTTTAAACAGCTTGGAAAATTCCAGAAAATTATGTCATGGCTTTAGAAGCTTCTGATAAGCTCATTGACATCATTTGAGTCAATTGGAGGTGTACCTGTGGATGTGTTTCAAGGCCTACCTTCAAACTCAGTGCCTTTGCTTGACATCATGGGGAAATCATGGCGATCTTCGTGGTCAATATTTGTGGGTATACAATTTTTTTCCGAACACAATCAAGGTATCAATACTTGCTTCTATTTCACCATAAAGTCTGATAGCTCTTCTCCCGTTCCCGGCTCTAGAATAAAGTTTGTTGGTAGGTATTCGTTAGTATCTCTGTCTCGCAAATAGTGAGCTAGAGCTGCCAGCCCCCGTATGGGGAATGCTGGTATATAGACTATCGACATCTAATGTGACCAAATTGCAGTATTCTGTTAATCCTGTTATAGGTGAGATCTTGTTTATGAAGTTTATAGAATCTTTCACATATGATGGTAATGCTTGCCCATGAGATTTAATAAATTAGTCTACGAAGGTCGACAATGGCTCTAGTACTGAGCCTATTCCTGCAACCACTGGTCTGTCTGGTCTGGATAATTGCCTTGTTGTGTTTTAGTTTGTGTAATTTCGGGAAAAATGTACAGGCATGGATTTATGGGACATTTGCAGCAAAGGTATTCATATTCAGGTTTTGAGATAAGGTTATTTAATAGGGTTTGCTCCAGATTAGGGCATATATCCCTTTGGAACACCTGTGTGGGATCAACACTCAACAATCAAGTACTGTATGTCCTTGAACTGATTATTTAAAAATTGCACACAGAAGTTAAGGATAATTTTCTGCCTGCTTTTTGAAAACATTACCTCCAGTACCCCAGTCGGCTTTGAACTTTACATCCTCAATCAAATCAAAGTTTATTGATGACCTACACAGATTTGCAGATGTTATCGCAGGTGCAGTGAAATGCTTGTGTTTCTAGCTATAACAGTATACCTAGCAATATTTTTTTTTTAAATACACACATAATCCAGAAAAATAGAAAATAAGAAATATCAGAATGAGCAATTTCAGAGACCAGAATATAAATATATATATACATATAAATTATACAGTGCCTTCAGAAAGTATTCATACCCCTTGACCCCTCCACATTTTGTTGTGTTAAAGCCTGAATTCAAAATGTATTAGATAGATTTTATTTTCTCACACAATAACCCCTAATGACAAATTGAAAACATGTTTAGATAAATGTTTGCTAATTTATTGAAAATGAAATACAGAAATATCTCATTTACATAAGTATTCACACCACTGAGTCAATACATGTTAGAATCACCTTTGGCAGTGATTACAGCTGTGAGTGTTTCTGGGTAAGTCTCTAAGAGCATTTTTTACATTTTATTCTTCAAGCCCTGTCTAGTTGGTTGTTCATCATTGCTAGACAGACATTTTCAAGTCGATTTAAGTCAACACTGTAACTAGGCCACTCAGGAACATTAAATGTAATCTTGGTAAGCAACTACAGTGTATATTTGGCCTTGTGTTTTAGTTTATTGTCTTGCTAAAAGGTGAACTTCTCTCCCCGTGTCTGTTGGAAAGCAGACTGAACCAAGTTTTCATTTTTTTATATCCGAAAAAACTCCCTAGTTCTTGCTGATGACAAGCATACCCACAACATGATACAGCCACCACCATGCTTGTACAGATTTCCTTCTTTTCACTTAGTGATTTAGGTTTTGATTTTGGAGTAACTACAATGTTTTTGATCCATCCTCAGTTTTCTACTATCACAGCCATTCAACTGTAACTGTTTTAAAGTCACCATTGGCCTCATGGTGAATTCCCTGAGCGGTTTCCTTCCTCTCCGGACACTGATTTAGGAGGGACGCCTGTATCTTTGTAGTGACTGGGTGTATTGCTACAACATCCAAAGTGTAATTAATAACTTCACCAAGCTCAAAGGGATATTCAATGTTTTTTTACCCATCTACCAATAGGTGCCCTTCTTTACGAGAAAAACATCCCTGGTCTTTGTGGTTGGATCTGTGTTTGAAATTCAAGCCTCGACTGAGGGAACTTACAGATAATTGTATGTGTGAGGTAATCATAAAAGTAATGTTGAACACTATTATTGCCCACAGAGTGAGTCCATGCAACTTATTATGTGACGTGACTTCTTAAGCAAATGTTTACTCCTGACCTTATTTAGGCTTGCCATAACAAAGGGGTTGAATGCTTACTGACTCAAAACATTTCAGATTTTCATTTTTTATTAATTTGTAAAAATATCTAAAAACATAATTCCACTTTGACATTATGGGGTATTGTGTGTAGGCCAGTGACAAAAACATCTSAAATGTGGGAAAAATCTAGGGGTGTGAATACTTTCTGAAGGCACTGTACATTCAGAAAGTATTCAGACCCCTTTACTTTTTCCAGTCGGTCTTCAAGTTGAGATACTCAATGAGATGGGGCAGCACTAAGCTAACCTGCAATGTCACTTCCTAGAGTAGCTCAAACATATTCTGCTATCCGGGATCCTTGGGATGTCCCTACCCTAAACTCTACCCTCACCTTAACCCTTAACCCTTACCTAACCTTAACCCTTACTGTAATCATTTTAAATGTCAACTTCAATGGGGTAGGGACATCCCAATGATTCTGAATAGCAAGGAATCAAATTGCCCATGAAACAAGATGGCAACACGCTAAAACGACACTTCCTGATCTTCAAATGAGTCATAGGAAACATTGGGCTGACATCATTGATGGCTTTGTTCATTCTTTTTACAGTCAATGGATACAGTCTATGGATAAGCCAGATAATTTTGTGATCCACACAGCCCAGTGAAATCGCAGGACATATTAATGGGAATAGGAACACTATCAAGGCTGACCTTCATTTATAAGATTGCACAAAAATAGACTGAAGAGCAAGATGACCCAGTCAATGTTAGATTTTCTTTGTTTGTGTTTTGATTCGGAGCCTCTATCTAGATATATCTAATCCTCCCTTATCACTGTATATTCCTGATTGTGCCATCTGTCTATTCTTACCGCTATCTGTTCTTGATATGATGACAGTGGCATTCTCAGACATTGTAATATTCATGAATTGTACATGCAGCTGCATGTCACAATTTTACCCATATGTATTTTCAAAGAAAACATAATCCCCTACAATCACGTTTAATCCATTTAGTACAAGGGTTTTCAAACCTCTTTTCATGGACCCACAGTCATTCCATGTATTTGAACTATTCCACAGCACACCTGATCCAACTTCTCAACTAATCATCAAGCCCTTCAATATGTGAATCAAGTGAACTAGTTCAGGGCTACAACAAAATGGTGAAACGTCTGGGGGTCCCCAATGAGAGGTTAGAAAACCACTGATTTAGTAAGTACATTTGAGATAAAAATTATTCTGAACAAGGGTCGTAAAAGTGTCACTCACCTTAAACTTCCAAAGTAAAAAAAAAAAAAATTGTAAAAGGCATTGAGACATTGCCCAGTCAAGACACAGACCACCAAACTCAGACCAAGGATATAATAATAAAATGTTCCGTTTTTAGAATTACAGTGTTGCAAAATCACCCATCTGAAACGATTAGCATTTCAACTCACTTTCTAGACAACGATGCAGAGAAGTGTAGATAGCAACACAGACAAACAGTTTCCTCTTTAGACCACCTTTTCTGTGGAGCTGCCTGTCTCCAGATAAACATATATTCTGTTTGTGTTCATAAATAAGATACGGGGGAGCGGAGAAACACTATCCTTCCCCCGAGGTAGACTTTCTCCTCTCCCACATGGTAAACTGAGGTCACTCACCGTGTCAGTGAGAGAGGCATAGACGTAGTTGATGCCAATTGCTGACACATATCTGGGCCAGCCTGTGCAGAGCTAGATTATATTTAGTTTTTTTATGGCCTGTCATTTATAAACAACTAAGATAGAGTCTTGATCTCATGGTGGACTCCATGCAGAGCAGTCTTAAAGAATCAGGCACCAATGGGACAAAAGGATGTACTGCTGTTTGATCATTCCCACACATTAGATGAAGAGTAATGGTTCTGAATTATCTGGTCATTGTACGTATATACTAATGTGGTGTTAATGATATGAGATAACGTAATTGTCTCTAAAGAATTTGCTAGTATGTCATCCAGAATAAATAATGCAATATTCTGAGAAATGTAATTGTAATCAATCTGATAGCTGGCAAAATAAGAAGTTACACTTTATTCATTTTTTGTCAGAAGTATATCGTGCCAATCTAAAAGTCTTATCTACACCAACAAGTGATAATGTAATCTTTGCATTATCATCCTACCCGTAGCTAACTCTAACCTTAACCATTTTAAATGGGACATCCCTTTGGTCAAGATCTGTTTCTTGCTTTGCTCTCAGGAAAATGGTGAAAGTGAAAGGAGTGATTTCTGGGGCAGTGTTAAGTGTGGAGGTGGAGCAATTAAAGTTGAAGATTCCCGGTGTGTGACGCCTGCCGTTTGTGTGCAACGCAGACCTGGTGGTGAAACAGAGGAGTCACTATCAGTCGTTTTGAGTCAGAGTCTTTACCCGACAAAGTCATGTTAGGATAGATCAGTTATCCTGTTAGCTTTTTTGTTGAACCCACTGCAGTGTTTCAGGTGCCAAGTTTATGGTCATGCTGCAGCAGTGAGTAGGAGGGATATTCTAAGATGTGGGAAGTGTACAAGAGGGCATGGGAKAGAGGAGTGTGTAGTGTCATGGAAAAAGTTGTGTGTGTCAACTATAGGGGTGCCCATGTTGCTGAGGATCGGAAGTGTCCGTTTAGAGAGGCAGGTTGAGCTGGCCAGGGTCAGAGAAGTACAGAAAGTGTATGCTGAGACAGTGAAGAAAGTAGAGGAGGATGGGTCAAGGGTGAGGGATCCTGAGGGGATACTTGTGAGTAGTAGATCAGTGCCAAAACACAGGGAGAGGCCAATAGATGTTGTGGTGGCAGCGGCAGAGAAGTACTTGGGTGTACGAGATTTAACTTCAGAAGAGTTACAGGGTGTGAGTGTGGGTGTCCTYTCCTCCCAGGTCGTTGGCCTGGGGTAGGATCAGATAGGGTTAAATAGTGAAATAAGGTGGTGGGTTTTTAATGTGTAGGGTTAGTTGGCACTGTAGTTTTTCCTTTTCCCATTTAGTATCACAATGTATAATGGATATACTGTATACCCCAGTCTAGTTGGTGGCAGTAACCCAACATATACTGGATGCCAACCGTCGTTAAACCTCACAGAAGAAGAAGAAGAAAAAATGGGGACATCCCATGGATCCTGGAAACCAAGAACAGTGGGGAATAATCGAAGGATAGGCAGCCCGCCGTGCAGCTTTGTGGACAACGATTCCCATTGTTAGGGTGCAGAGACATGTATCTTGTCAGTATATCCATAATCTTTGGTTTGGCGACAGTTTTTGGGACCTCTGACTTGYTGAATGAGTTGTTGATGTGTGAGAAGTTTGGAAGTCTGACAGCCAAAATGGCGGAGAGTAGTGCGGATGGAATGGATTAACGGTTGGAGAAACAACAGCTTTGCTGGAATGCAAACAATATGGGTGTCAGTTCTGATTATATGGAACTGGAGAATGAGGGTCAAGGACCGGAATGGTCTGTAGTGGAAAGACAGGAAGAAGCGAGATCATGATACGGAAAGCCAAGGTAGGAAACAAGAGTAATAATATGTCGGGGGGGGGTGGAAAGTGGTGATGGTGATGGTGTTTGAGACCACAGGGCCTCATTTACACCCTATCCGACTAACCAATGCCGTAGAGAAAGAGATAGGCAAAATATAATTAGCCCGTTTAATTGGAAATGGTAGATTGTTAATATTTTATGGTAACCAGGCTCAGCAAGGGAAGATTCTGCAAATGGAAAAGCTTAATGGGAAGGACATTAAAAGCCATGTATGTCCCTGGTGCTTATGCTAGATTGAGGGGAGTCATCACTGGGGTCCCAATATCTATGTTCACAGATGATGTTAAAGATAATGTGAAGGGAGGCAGAGTGATTGAGGCCAAAAGGTTGATCAGTAGGAAAGAGGGTCAAAGCAGTGAAAGGTTATCAGTGCTGCTGAGATTTGAGAAGGTTTTGCCTGGAAAAGTGCAGATAAGATTTGTTGGTTTCAATGTCAGAGAATTTGTCCCATCCCCATTGCTGTGTTTTAAATGCAAAAGAATGAGACATGTAGCTGTTCAGTGTAAAGGAAAGAAAACGTGCCAAGTGTGGAGGGGAACATGATTACTGTGAATGTGTGAGCAATGTGAAAGTTGAGTGTTGTAATTGTGGGGGGGAACATAGTGCATCATTTGGTGGATGGCAGGTGCAGAGAGGCTCAGAGATATAGAATCAGTGCTGCTGCTACTCYCTGTTTATTATCTATGCAGTCACTTTACCCCTACCTACATGTACAAATTACCTCAACAAACCTGTACCCCCGCACATTGATTCGGTACCGGTACACTGTGTATTGTCATGTAATTTTCTTGTGTTACTTCTTGCTAAAAAAATTACTTTATTTATTTAGTAAATCTTTTCTTAACTCTATTTCTTGAACTACATTGGTCGTTAAGGGCTTGTAAGTAAGCATTACATGGTAAGGTTTTCGACGCATGTGACAAATACAATTTGATTTGATGTATCATATGCAGAGGTTGTAAGACAGATTGATATAACTACAGTGCATTCATTTTTATTTATTTAACCTTTATTTAACCAGGTAGGCTAGTTGAGAACAAGTTCTCATTTACAACTGCGACCTGGCCAAGATAAAGCAAAGCAGTGCGACACAAACAACACACAGAGTTACACATAGAATAAACAAACATGCAGTCAATAATACAATAGAAAAAAGTCTATATACAGTGTGTGCAAATGAGGTAGAATAATGGAAGTAAGGCAATAAATAGGTCATAGTTGTGAAATAATTACAATATAGCAATTAAACACTGGAGTGATAGATGTGCAGAAGATGAGTGTGCAAGTAGAGATACTGGGGTGCAAAGGAGCAAAATAAATACATTAAATAAGAGTATGGGGGATGAGGTAGTTGGATGGGCTATTTACAGATGGGCTATGTACAGGTGCAGTGATCTGTGAGCTGCTCTGACAGCTGGTGCTTAAAGTTAGTGAGGGAGATATGAGTCTCCAGCTTTAGTGATTTTTGCAGTTTGTTCCAGTCATTGGCAGCAGAGAACTGGAAGGAAAGGCGGCCAAAGAAGGAATTGGCTTTGGGGGTGACCAGTGAGATTTACCTGCTGGAGCGCGTGCTACAAGTGGGTGCTGCTATGGTGACCAGTGAGCTGAGATAAGGCGGAGCTTTACCTAGCAAAGAACTGGAGCCAGTGGGTTTGGCGACGAATATGAAGCGAGGACCAGCCAACGAGAGCATACAGGTCGCAGTGGTGGGTAGTATATGGGGCTTTGGTGACAAAACGGATGGCTCTGTGATAGACTGCATCCACTTTGCTAAGTAGAGTGTTGGAGGCTATTTTGTAAATGACATTGCCGAAGTTGAGGATCGGTAGGATAGTCAGTTTTACGAGGGTATGTTTGGCAGCATGAGTGAAGGATGCTTTGTTGTGAAATAGGAAACCGATTCTAGATTTAATTTTGGATTGGAGATGCTTAATGTGAGTCTGGAAGGAGAGTTTACAGTCTAACCAGACACCTAGGTATTTGTAGTTGTCCACATATTCTAAGTCAGAACCGCCCAGAGTAGTGATACTGGACGGGCGGGCAGGTGTGGGCAGCGATCGGTTGAAGAGCATTAATTTAGTTTTACTTGCATTTAAGAGCAGTTGGAGGCCACGGAAGGAGAATTGTATGGCATTGAAGCTCGCCTGGACGTTAGTTAACASAGTGTCCAGAGAAGGGCCAGAGTTATACAGAATGGTGTTGTCTGTGTAGAGGTGGATCAGAGAATCACCAGCAGCAAGAGCGACATCATTGATGTATACAGAGAAAAGAGTCAGCCTGAGAATTGAACCCTGTGGCACCCCCGTAGACTGCCAGAGGTCCGGACAACAGGCCCTTTGATTTGACACACTGAACTCTGTCTGAGAAGTAGTTGGTGAACCAGGCGAGGCAGTCATTTGAGAAACCAAGGCTGTTGAGTCTGCTGATAAGAATGTGGTGATTGACAGAGTCGAAAGCCTTGGCCAGGTAGATGAATACAGCTGTACAGTATTGTATTTTATCGATGGCGGTTATGATATCGTTTAGGACCTTGAGCGTGGCTGAGGTGCCCCCATGACCAGCTCGGAAACCAGATTGCATAGCGGAGAAGGTACGGTGGGATTCTAAATGATCAGTGATCTGTTTGTTATCTTGGCTTTCAAAGACAGGCAGGGTAGGATAGATATAGGTCTGTAGCAGTTTGGGTCTAGAATGTCTCTCCCTTTGAAGAGGGGGATGACCGTGGCAGCTTTCCAATCTTTGGGGATCTCAGACGATACGAAAGAGAGGTTGAACAGGCTAGTAATAGGGGTTGCAACAATTTTGGCGGATCATTTTAGAAAGAGAGGGTCCAGATTGTCTAGCCCGGCTGATTTGTAGGGGTCCAGATTTTGCCGCTCTTTCAGAACATCAGCTATCTGGATTTGGGTGAAAGAGAAATGGGGAGGCTTGGGCAACTTGCTGTGGGGGGTGCAGGGCTGTTGACTGGGGTAGGGGTAGCCAGATGGAAAGCATGGCCAGCCGTAGAAAAATGCTTATTGAAATTCTCAATTATCATGGATTTATTGGTGGTGACAGTGTTTCCTAGCCTCAGTGCAGTGGGCAGCTGGGAGGAGGTGCTCTTATTCTCCATGGACTTTACATAATGATGGAGCTTCCATGGCTGCTCCTGTACTAAGTGGACCTTCAGGGTTGGTATTGCTGCTAGCCCTGGTATGGTTTTGAGACATGTTCAGAAATCTTGCGCTCATGAATGTGCTGTGTCAAAGGATACTTTGATTGTGAATAAAGTTAACTTCATAGCTTTCATTAGTAAGGTTATCTACACGACTTGTATTGTGGAAAGCAGAAATGCCAGGTTGAATTTATTATAATACATCTTTATATATATTTTTTTAGTAGTACAGAATTAGACAGACCATGATTGCTCGCACACTCCAGCACAGTAGCTGGCGGCATGCACCTTAACGTTTGTTTGCGGGCCGCCATGATATCAAGGAAGAAGAAGTGCGCATTAATCATTTGTAATGTTCAGCTACGAATGATATTTTGCCCGCCACCAGGTGGCGGTCACAGCGCGCGGACATCAACATCATAAATAATCCCTATTATTTCTTCACCTGTGCGCGCACTGCAGCCACAGATAGCACAGCACAGACGCACTTATTGTGTAATTTGGGGAAAACCATTGGAGCGTTCGTGCGAAAAACCGATTGAGCCAGTTTGTGGAAAACAATTCTTGGAGTGTTTCGGTCAGCAGAAAATACCACTGTAGTCTCCTCCTGTGGCACATTTAGCGGAAATGCTTTACCTGGTGTTTCAGTTCGGACTGTGAAACACTTTGGAGAAGAACGCAGTGGAAACGCTTCAAATGTAAAGCAGATGAGGCAGAATTTGACCTATCAAATCGGGATTTAAAAGTATTTAATACAAAGGTAAACATATTCCGAATGAATTATTTTTTGCCGTCGTCTGCAGGCCATTTCTGTATGGCAAGTGTCTAATACTTTACAGTCAGTGTGTAGTGTAGCATGCTGAATTTGGCAGTTGTGTGATGAGGGGAACGTGAACTCACGTGTCATCATAATGTCATAACTTTTTTAGGAACTCTGACATATGCCGCGTTCAAATACTTGTTGGAACTAGGAAACTCTGAAATGTTCTACATGGTTGTAGCCTAGTTATACGTGTGCCGCGTTCAACGAATCAGTAAGTCGGACATTTCCTAGTTCTGACTAGCATATGAACGTGGCAATAATGATAAGTGTCATATATTTCATAACTTTCATCCTAAAGTTTAACTTTCCTACTAAACAATGAGGAAAATAAGATCTCAATGACGTATCAATATCTTGCCTGGACAACCAACGTTGAATTGCATTGAATTCTACATCGGGCTGAAATGAGCGTTTGAATCAGGAACGTTTCCTCTCACGACCTCTACAAGCCAGAATGTTGAATACCATTCTATTTTAACATACTTTACAGTTTGGCCTTGTGAATAGTCCTTTTGTCGGTAGGAATGTCGCACAATCGGCTATATCAACAAGAAAGTATAATTACACAAACTTTTCAAAGGGCTGGTAGTGCAGTCATATTTCTATCACCTGAAGCATGTGCTGAACCATGGAAACACGTGCACGAGCTCAGCAAGTCCTGCCTGTATTTTTATGTTGTGGGCATGCTTCAGTTGATAGAAATCGGAATGCACTACCAGRGCTTCGAAAAATTTATGTAATTATACTTTCCTGTGGATATATTGTCTCACATTCCTACCGCCAAAAGGACCAAACGGTAAAGTACATTAAAATATACTTTTATTACACGTTTTGGCTTGTAGAGGTCGTGAGAGGAAACGTTCCTGATTCAAATGCTTATTTCTCCCCTTTGTAGAATTCAATGCAATTCAACATAGGGTTTCCAGGCAAATCAAGATCATGCTTTTAGAACTATGTGAGGTAGGCCTAATTTGACATAGGCTACATGATTGGCAATCGGTGGGACAGTACAGGTACAGCCAACTTGGCATGCACGGTCAGGGTGGTGGATAGCCTGGAGACCCAATGTTGAATTGCATTGGAACTGTCAAACAGACAGGTAAAAATACATATAATCTTAAACATGTTTTACGAAAGAGATATTTACAATGAAAGACATTAGTTTTCTATTAATTATCTGAGCAGGACTCATCGACACTGATATAGCGCCAACCTACCTCACCATAACACWATCTCTCCCAGTCAATGGCCACATGGCAGTCTGATACATGTATTTCCTTTATCTTGAGTGAAGATTATTTATTAACCTGACTGGAGATAACCTGACAGTCTCAGTTCTCAAGAGGGGACTTCTTCTGTTTGTAGACATACTGTACATTGCCTGTCCATGGACTTAGAACTGAAAGCTGCAAACAAAGTTGTTTTGACTGCAGATCAATTGTGAAATGAAACAGGACTCCAATTTATTGACATCTTTCTATGGATAAAGTCCCTTTGGAGATAAATTGGACAGATTTCAGTCGTGTTAGACGTTGCCACATGATATGTCAGTTGCTTGTTTTGTCTCATTAATTTGATTGTGGACAACTAAAACCTGATAATTACCAGTAATTACCAGTGCAGTCTGCTAATAAACATTGGCCTATAGTTTATTTTGACAAAATTYTCCTCATCATTTCAGAACACCCCTCTCTAACCTCTGCCCCTGATGACTTCACCATGACTTCTGAACTGGAGTGGAGACAATATACTTTTGTTTAGGAAGGGTGTGTCCTGCACTGGTGTTTCTTCCTTCTCACTCGGCCGCCTGCCAAGCCAGGGCTTGTACCCATGGAGATAACAGGTGCCTTATGTAACCACAGTTCCAGGAGGAGATTCCTCTGCACAACTATGGCCCTGACCTTTCTTCTAGCATGGGACTTGACCTAGCAAAACTCAGGGCCCTAGGAAGAGAGGGCATGACAGATCAAGAGGATCTTAAGAGAGGAAGGATAGCTCAGTCTAGACAGTGGTTAGTGTTTGGGAGAACTCAGGGAAAAATGACCACAGTGACCAGTGGGGAGGAGGGCTAGTCAGTAGAACTTAGTTCACAGCAGTGTGGACAGATAACATCTCAGTATTATGATGGGCTGTAGACATTCTAGCCTCAGTCTGGAATGGGCGACAGTCCCGTGAGTGTGGTGAAATCAGCAGTGACTCAGGTCTGTAGTGTAGTGAGGAGCCTCCTTTGTGTAGACAGAGTGGTAGACAATATGTTTAATCAGTGGGATCGGTTTACTTACTCATCTGTAATCATTGAACCATTGATCAGCACTAATGGGAAATCCAATCAGTCAAAACGTTAGCCACGCTAATGTGTGTGTGAGCGTGTGTCTCATGTTCTCAGGCCAACATTCCTTGACGGTGCACAAGTATAGGTCGGCGGACTGTGTTTCAGTAGTAGTAGCCAAACGGGACAGGCCTTCTTTTAGTAGCCTATTTAGGCACTATGAAATGTCAAAACAGTTTACATAGAGAACATTTTCATCTGTCCACTGCTGGATTAGTCTGCTCTGCTCTGTCTGCATGTCTGCTAACCCTAAACCATCTAGTCCTTACTATAAGATTTCCCAGTCCTCTCACCCTACATAGTGCTTAGTGTATGGCAGTCTGTGACTGAGTGAGTGTGTGTTATTGTGGTTGGGGCACAGAGGGCTTGTTTTGACTGGAGAGAACAGAGACTTCAGAGATGCCAGTGGCAGGAGAGGATGTTTTTTAAGCCACAGCTGTGTTTATCCCAGCAGTCACTAAGTCACTACTGTCAAAAGACTTCACCTCCCCTGGTTTTGTTCCCTCAGACCAGGGTCTTCATCTCCATAGATACAGAGGTCCAGGCTTAGGCCCACGGCAACACTAATATGAGGTCTAGAAACGGGCAGATTCAACAGCCCAGTCTGAGAAACTCAAGAGTCTCTCACTATTGAAACATGTGAACAATATGAGAGAGTAATGAGGGGTACCGGTAACCTTAGCCTGTGTATAATTAGTTTTAAAACTTTATCTTACAATGGTGTTCTCTTATGGCCCTTGCCATTATGTTTTTATGACTGGTTCCTAGGCTACTGTGTAAGTTCTCTGTCAGGCAGAAAGAGGGAGGTGTGGGGGGGGAGGAGAACAAGAGGGAGAGAGGGGGTGAAGGATATTTGGAAAGAGGAGTTCCTCAGTAATTATCAATCTCTCAGGAATGCAGCCTCTACTCTTAGACAAGCTGCTGCATGGCTACAGTGGCCCAACAGCACTCCGACTTGAACAGATATGTCCACGGCTCCACATATTCACCCTTACAGCAACAATGACCCTGATTCACTGATTCACTGTCGACTGACCTCATTTCAGTTGGGTAACATCCAACTCTTTATGTATTTAGTATTGGTTTAGTATTGGCATGTATTGTTGTGTTTAATTTATTTCTATCAATATCCTGATCCACATATCCTTTATTATAGCAAACAGAAACTTAGGTAAGGTATTGCCTCAAGAAAAATGCATATCTATATATTCTTGAAATACTGGCATTCAAACTCACTGTCTCTTTTGAAGGCCATTTGTATCTTGCCGGATGTTTTTTTAATGTTTCCTCTTTTCCACTAATTTCACAAAAGTCCATGGGAAGACCAGGAATTGTCCAGAGCCATGTGCATACAATGTTTTTGAAAAAATATGATTTGTTACTGCCAAGTTCTGACATTTGCCTTCTACAACGTACCTCTATGCGTTTTGAGCTCAGAATTTTTTTAAACTTCTGAGTGAAATCATCACATTGAAAATAGGCACATTCCTTTGGTCTTACCCGCTGTCATTGCTTATTAATGTGACAATCCTTTTTAGGGGATGGATTTCATTGGGTTGTTCCAGTTTTCCCCTAGTGGTGACTCACATACATCATGTACACACAGTTGAAGTCGGAAGTTTACATACACTTAGGTTGGAGTCATTAAAACTCGTTTTTCCAAACACTCCACAAATTTCTTGTTAACAAACTATAGTTTTGGCAAGTCGGTTAGGACATCTATTTTGTGCATGACATAAGTCATTTTACAACAGTTGTTTACAGACAGATTATTTAACTTATTCACTGTATTAAAATTCCAGTGGGTCAGAAGTTTACATACACAAAGCTGACTGGTGCCTTTTAACCTGCTTGGAAAATTCCAGAAAATTATGTCATGGCTTTAAAGCTTCTGATAGGCTAATTGACATCATTTGAGTCAATTGGAGATGTACCTGTGGATGTATTTCAAGGCCTACCTTCAAACTCAGTGCCTCTTTGCTTGACATCATGGGAAAATCAAAAGAAATCAGCCAAGACCTCAGAAAAAAAATTGTAGACCTCCACACAAGTCTGGGTCATCCTTGGGAGCAATTTCCAAATGCCTGAAGTACACGTTCATCTGTACAAAAAATAGTGCGCAAGTAAACACAATTGACCACGCAGCCATCATAACGCTCAGGAAGGAGAGGCGTTCTGTCTCCTAGAGATGAACGTACTTTTGTGCGAAAAGTGCAAATCAATCCCAGAACAACAGCAAAGGACCTTGTGAAGAATGCTGGAGGAAACAGGTACAAAAGTATCTATATCCACAGTAAAACGAGTCCTATATCGACATAACCTGAAAGGCCGCTCAGCAAGGAAGAAGCCACTGCTCCAAAACTGCCATAAAAAAGCCAGACTACGGTTTGCAACTGCACATGGGGACAAACATCGTACTTTTTGGAGAAATGTCCTCTGGTCTGATGAAACAAAAATAGAACTGTTTGGCCATAATGACCATCGTTATGTTTGGAGAATAAAGGGGGAGGCTTGCAAGCCGAAGAACATCATCCCAACCGTGAAGCACAGGGGTGGCAGCATCATATCACAAAATAGATGGCATCATGAGGATGGAAAATTATGTAGATATATTGAAGCAACATCTCAAGACATCAGTCAGGAAGTTAAAGCTTGGTCGCAAATGGGTCTTCCAAATGGACAATGACCCCAAGCATACTTCCAAGGTTGTGGCAAAATGGCTTAAGGACAACAAAGTCAAGGTATTGGAGTGGCCATCACAAAGCCCTGACCTCAATCCTATAGAAAATTTGTGGGCAGAACTGAAAAAGCGTGTGCAAGCAAGGAGGCCTACAAACCTGACTCTGTTACACCAGCTCTGTCAGGAGGAATGGGCCCAACTTATTGTGGGAAGCTTGGGTCAAACGTTTCAGTTAGCCTTCCACAAGTTAAACAATTTAAAGGCAATGCTACCAAATACCAATTGAGTGTATGTAAACTTCTGACCCATTGGGAATGTGATGAAAGAGATTAAAGCTGAAATAAATCATTCTCTCAACTATTATTTTGACATTTTACATTCTTAAAATAAAGTGGTGATCCTAACTGACCTAAGACAGGGAATTTTTACTAGGATTAAATGTCAGGAATTGTTAACTGAGTTTAAATGTATTTGGCTAAGGTGTGTGTAAACTTCCGACTTCAACTGTACACAGCACCTCTGGTTCAGAACGGGCATGTGTTCTAATCACCTGCTTCACTGTAGAATGCCCTTCACTTGAGTGGTTCTGCTCTTCTTTATTTGGTAATGCCCACAGAATAGAGGCACACCCTGATTTATGAAAGATCAGTACAGTAAAGCTACCTTTCACACTAGTAAAATGTTGACACTTAATCAGTTATTACAGCAGCACGCGCCATTATTTCACATAACATTCACTCTATTCAAAACTGTACATGGGCAGTTCCATCTAAAGCGGCCCATGAGCACCAACATGTGAAGCTCATAGCAGCATATCATATTGGGTGTCAAATGAAAGCTGCGAGTCTATATTTTGGGTAAATGAAGGCATAGATAAAATTTTGAACCATTTTCCATCTAAGAAATTTGGCATAACTAAAGGCTTTGATTTCTGGATAAACAGATCAGAAATACACAATGTTGACGTATAGACCCCTGTCAACTAATATCAACACTTATATTTAGCTTTGGATACATTTTCTTTACCTTCTTAAGTTTAAGAAAACTTGCCTTGTAATTCCGTTACCAAAAACCCACACCTTTAAGATATTTTCTAATTTCTCTCCCTCCTCCTCTGGAGAGAGGATAACGAAAGTTCACAGAAGTAAAAAAAAAAAACGTGTGAATCCGTTACCAAATTGGTAACAGAATTACCCCAAAAATGTAACGGAATTACTGCAACTGAATTGGCTACAATGGTCACAAACACAGTTGGGTCACTTGCTCCTGTCCTCCCTACCATGGCATACTGTTATGTTCAGCTCACAACTATTTTCTTTGTCTTTCTGTTGTCTGGTGGTCAAACCAAGAGTGTTAAAACAGTCTGAGTCTTGACAACTTCTCCCTCTCTCTCTCCAGTTAATTTCACCTCTCCCAGCTCTTACTGACTGAGACCTACCCATGAGTCCCCTCTTTCCATTTACTATAACCAACATCCTCACCCACTGAGCACCAACTAACACCAGACCTCCATTGACGTTGAAAATGTGTAAAAATTTGGTCAGTCCACCCTGACCTTGATGTTAACGTCCACAGACAGACCGGACTGGACCTATCATAGACATGTTTCACAAGTCTGCATAGCACAAGTACAGTACATCAAGTAGAATACAGTACTGTACAGTGAGTTGAGCACAGTAGTCCAATACACTAGTACAGTATATCTACTGTACTGAACTACTGAGCTGTGCTGTGATGTCCAAACTTGTGAAACATGAGGAGATTAATTATGCATTTCTGTGTCGTAGAGATCAGGGACCCATGATGTAATTCCGTTACAGTAATTCCGTTACCGTGTGTAAATCCACTAAATTTAAGTTAGTTCAATAACCAAAATATATATTTTTTTTAACTCAAGATGCCATGTCATAGCTGACAACCCATCTTTTTTATTTGAATTCGGAGCAAATATTTTAAGATATTTTGGAGAATGTGGTCGCATAAAACACTGAGGGAGATTTTACTGTAATTCTGMCACCAAAGTTTGCATCTGCACAGTTTTTTCACTAAATTCGTTATTTATTTTTATTAAAAAAATGTTAAAAGTAGTTTGGTTTGTTGAACTTTGAAATCAATGGTTTTTGTTTGGCATACATTTTCAAGTGAAAAAATCTGAGTAAAAGTATAATTCCCTTATCATGGAATTGCCCACATTATGCTACCCTAAGAAGCCATTGGGTTTGAGGGGGATCTATGGCCCACACTGATTTCTGAAGGTGGACTGAATGTTGACTAGAACCTTGAACACTGCTCTGCCACTTTAAATCCCGGAGTCCAGACTTAGAGGTAAATGCGAATGTGCTCTTGTTTAAACTAAGCTATACTCACTCTTTAAACAAAGGTGTCTGTTTCACTGCCACACCCTCCTGTCTTTGACTTGTCCCCACGGGCGCATGTACCAGCCAGGTTTGCTTCCTCACCCTGAGTCACTTTTACAACAACTCCTGTAGTGTAAACTTATTCCAATCCTCACTTGCACAATACTATGAAATTAATATACAGATTGTGCTGTTGCATTACAATGGTCTGGATGTGGCTGCCACAACAGGGAGGGTGTATGATATTTATGCCTCTATCATTCTCACTCAATATTCACGATTTAAATCATAATAAATATTTAATCATGGTAGCATCCACATTAATGAAGTTTTCAGAAACATATTCTATTCTTATTTAAATAGAATGAACTCTAAAATGACACAATACATTATTTACCATTAATTTATATTGGGCACAACAAGGGACTAGATCAAGTGCTTGAATTTCTAAACTGTTAAAGAGATATGAAAAACCCTTATACAAAAGGAGACACTGTACTGCCGCGTCATAAAGCATTTGATCTTAAATCCAACGCTGGAGTATAGAACCAAATTAAAAGTTTTAGCGTCAATGTCCAAATAAATACATAGGGGAGTGTACAAAGTGCTGTGTGGGTCTGATGTTTACTTCAGGCAACGCAGGTGCCAGTGTCTTAACTCCCCAGGCTTACTCATATAAAACTGGAGACCTACATATCCCATGGAATTTATGCTCTGGCAGCTTCATTAAATAGTAACCGCAAAACTCCAGTATTAATGTCAACAGTGAAGAGGCGACTCCGGGATGCTGGCCTTCTAGGCAGAGTTCCTCTGTCCAGTGTCATATTAATATTTTATTTTTATTGGCCAGTCTGAGATATGGCTTTTTATTTGCAACTCTGCCTAGAAGGCCAGCATCCCGGAGTCACCTCTTCACTGTTGACGTTGAGACTGGTGTTTTGCGGGTACTATTTAATGAAGCTGCCTGTTAAGGACTTGTGAGGCYTCTGTTTCTCAAACTAGACACTCTAATGTACTTGTCCTCTTGCTCAGTTTTGCACCGGGGCTTCCCACTCCTCTTTCTATTCTGGTTAGAGCCAGTTTGCTCTGTTCTATGAAGAGAGTAGTATACAGCGTTGTACGAGATCTTCAGTTTCTTAGCAATTTCTCGCATGGAATAGCCAGCCTTTCTCAGAACAATAATAGACTGACAAGTTTCAGAAGAAAGTTATTTGTTTCTGGCCATTTTGAGCCTGTAATCGAACGCACAAATGCTGATGCTCCAGATACTCAACTAGTCTAAAAAATCATCAGTTTCCAGCTACAATTGTCATTTACAATATTAACAATATCTACACTGTATTTCTGACCAATTTTATGTTATTTTAATGGACAGAATGTGCTTTTCTTTCAAAAACAAGGACATTTCTAAGTGACCCCAAACTTTTGAACGGTAGTGTATGTACAGTGGCTTGCGAAAGTATTCACCCCCTTGGCATTTTTCCTATTTTGTTACATTACAACCTGGAATTAAAATAGATTTTTTTGGGGGGGTTTGTATCATTTGATTTACATAACATGCCTACCACTTTGAAGATGCAAAATATTTTTTATTGTGAAACAAACAAGAAATAAGACCAAAAAAACAGAACTTGAGCGTGCATAACTATTCACCCCCCCCCCCCAAAGTTAATACTTTGTAGAGCCACCTTTTGCAGCAATTACAGCTGCAAGTCTCTTGGGGTATGTCTCTATAAGCTTGGCACATCTAGCCACTGGGATTTTTTTCCCATTCTTCAAGGCAAAAACTGCTCCAGCTCCTTCAAGCAATCTTTAAGTCATACCACAGATTCTCAATTGGATTGAGGTCTGGGCTTTGACTAGGCCCTTCCAAGACATTTAAATGTTTCCCCTTAAACCACTCGAGTGTTGCTTTAGCAGTATGCTTTAGGGCCATTGTCCTGCTGGAAGGTGAACCTCCGTCCCAGTCTCAAATCTCTGGAAGATGGAAACAGGTTTCCCTCAAGAATTTTCCTGTATTTAGCGTCATCCATCATTCCTTAAATTCTTACCAGTTTCCCAGTCCCTGCCGATTTGAAAAACACCACCACAGCATGATGCTGCCACCACCATTAATCACTTTGGGGATGGTGTTCTCAGGGTGATGAGAGGTGTTGGGTTTGCACCAGACATAGCGTTTTCCTTGATGGCCAAAAAGCAAAATTTTTGTCTCATCTTACCAGAGTACCTTCTTCCATATGTTTGGGCAGTCTCCCACATGCCTTTTGGCGAATGTCAATCATTGTTTGATTATTTTTTTCTGGACACTCTTCTGTAAAGCCCAGCTCTGTGGAGTGTACGGCTTAAAGTGGTCCTATGGACAAGATACTCCAATCTCCGCTCTGGAGCTTTGCAGCTTCTTCGGGGTTATCTTTGGTCTCTTTGTTGCCTCTCTGATTAATGCCCTCCTTCCCTGGTCCGTGAGTTTTGGTGGTCGGCCCTCTCTTGGCAGGTTTGTTGTGGTGAAATATTCTTTCAATTTTTTAATAATGGATTTAATGGTGCTCCGTGGGATGTCAAAGTTTTGGATATTTTTTTATAACCCAACCCTGATCTGTACTTTTCCACAACTTTGTCCCTGACATGTTTGGAGAGCTCCTTGGTCTTCATGGTGCCACTTACTTGGTGTTGCCCCTTGCTTAGTGATGTTGCAGACTCTGGGGCCTTTCAGAACAGGTGTGTATATATATACGGGAATCATGTGACAGATCATGTGACACTAAGATTGCACACACTTAGACACTTAGATTCCACTTAGGTGGACTTTATTTAACAAATTATGTGACTTCTGAAGGTAATTGGTTGCACCAGATCTTATTTAGGGGCTTCATAGCAAAGGGGGTGAATACATATGCATGCACCACTTTTCTGTTTTT